>NC_064811.1:34394995-34694995 GCF_023721935.1 Panthera uncia
TTTCTTTTCTTTTCTTTTCTTTTCTTTTCTTTTCTTTTCTTTTCTTTTCTTTCTGGGTTTTATTTTTAAGTAATCTCCACACCCAACATGGGACTCAAACTCACAACCCCAAGATCAAGAGTCAAATGCTTTCCTGACTGAGCCAACCAGGCACCCATCTTTTGTTTTGTTTTGTTTTGTTTTAAATGGGATCTTTTGATGGACAGAGGTTTTGAATTTTAGTTTAGTAGAATATGTCCATTTTTTCTTGTTTAAGAAATCTGTCTCTACCATAAAAATATTCTCTGTTGTCTCTTAGGCATGTAAATGCCTTCACACTTAAGTTCTTAATTTACCTGGAATTGGCTGTTTATGGGATGAAGTATATTTAATTTTTAATTTTTAGTGAATTTTGGGGGGTGTTGTACATTCTTCCCAGTACCACTCAATAGTCATCCTTTCCTCATTAATATCTCTAGAATAATTTTGAGTGGAAGAATTTATAGTGTGTGTCCTTGTTTTGTACCTTATAAAGAAATGCACCTAATTTTTTGTCATTGAATATGTTTGTTATAGGTTTGTTTTATTTTCTAAGGAAATTCGTTTTTGTCCTAATTTTTAAAAAAGGTTTGAAACTTGCGTTGGTGTTGAATTTTAGTAAATGCTTTTTCTTTAGCTCTTGAAATGATTCTATAGCTTTTTTTCTTCAGTCAGTTAATGAGGGGAATTAATAGTTTTTCTAATGTTCAACTATTCTTGTATTCCTAGGATATTGGCCTATCATATATTATATTTTTTATATATTGCCAGATTGTTAGCTAACATTAAGTTTTTAATTTTGTTTGAAAGCAACTACTTAATGTAACTTTTTAAAATTAACTTTCTAGCAGAAAATATAGGTGCTGAACTCAAAGCTCCACTCATTAAGCAAGAACCTCTCCAAGTAAGAGGTAAATATATTTTATTCTTTTTTTTATTGTAATGGTGTTTTGAATTAAATATACGAAATTAGTTTATATAGAGCTCTTTATAATTACATTATTCTGAGTGTACAGTCCCTTTTTTTCTTTAAACATACTGACCATAAGCATTTATTCTCCTCTTTATAAACTAATTTTCTACCGAAATTCACTTTGCATTTTGGTCACAAATTTTGTGGTAATTGTTTTTTCAAAGCCCAAAGAAAGGAGTAATGGCAAATAAAAGTGATCAATTGCTTTATCATTTTTAGAAAAGTAATGTGATTAAAAAGCAGGAGACCCAAAACCTTTCAGTTACACCACGTTCAAATCCAGATAGAGTTTGGACATTCTTTTTTGACTTTGTTTTCTGGGAATAACTGAGTGACGAGGGAATTCTTGTTTGCAGCTCTGCTCTTTGTACGAGCTGTGGCTCTCATTTCCAAAGCAGCGTGTTTTACAGGGCAGTAACTGTGATTAGAAGCACCACGGCTTTGGCATCAGGCAAAAGTGGATTCAGTTTGTGGCTCCAGCATGTACTAGCTGTATAGCCTTGGGCATTTTCCTTGAGCCGTATTTTTCACCCCTGTGAGATTTTGCTAAATGCAATTTCTTTTTTCTAGGGTAACCTGGAAGATGGTCCATAGTATACAGTTACAGTTAGGAATAATTAATATGATTGCAGCAGCATCATCCACAGTCTGGGCCAGGGCAGGCCAAGAGGGATTTCTGTATACTTTAAAGAAATCTTTAAAAAAACACTGATCTTTTAAAAGAAAGAAGTAATTCTTCTCTTTGCTCCAGAGTAGCTTATCTGGATTTAGAATTTTAGGATTATTAGAGCAAGGCAGTTTAGAGACGTGAAACTCATGCAAAAAGAAACCTGAACTACCTTATATGTATTTTTTTCAAATAAAGTTTTGATTTTTTATACTGCACTTTGTTGGAAGTGTTATTAAATATTATTTGTGCATTTGATTTTAATAGTTAATGTGTTATTTTAAGGGTCCTTTCTAGCTACTGTAGTGACAGGTAATTTTAGTCTTAATATACTCTTTCCACTTCAAAGTACAATGGAAAACTCATTAATAGATCTGAGAATAGAATATGAAGTAACTGGGTGACAGTTTGAAACGGAACACGTGACTTGTGTTGTTTTGTCCTGCTCTTCAGATATTTGCTCATGTTATTTACCTACGTTATGTGACCAGAAGTCTCATTTTGCAATGATTTATAAACATAGACCTATGTTGAGTGTAATTTTTAATTCACAGACTATAATTGATGCCAAATTGGTATTTTGTTATTGATCTCTGGTTTTTTAATGAACAATTTGATGCTTGGTAATGGGGAAATAATTTAGTAGAACACAGAATTTTACCTATTACCCATAATAAACCTTCTATAATTTTGTTAAACTTCCTTTAATTTTTAACTGATAAAAATATTCCTTACGTTTACTTTAGCTTTCTTACATTATTTGAAATAGTTCAGTGGCTTTCAGGCCTTTTTTGACTACACCTCACGTAAGAAATATGAATGAAAACAAAAGTTTTCACAAAGAGTACTTATTCATTGTATGTAATACTCTTTGATTACTTTCTGTTTTCATTTTTTATAAAAAATGTTTGAAAAACATTGAACCAGTATGGAATTTTTTTATTGAAACTTCATTTTCATTTAGACCCTAGACAATTTAAATTGTATTAGTACAATTTAAACAGACCAGTAATACCTATACAAGATGTCCATTAGACAAAGGATTAGCATTTTGGCATCAGTTATAGCTGAGCTATGGAGATAAAATCTACATTTAGGCAACAAATGGGATTCTGTCCTATTCTGCACTTGGAGAATTTCCTTTTCTGATGCCATTCAGTGCATCAGGAAAAACATCAATTTTCTATGAAATTCATTAGTGAACGCACTTAAACATCAGCAAATGTTTATCTTCTAATATCGTTTCCAATTTGCATATTTATTATTATTTTTTTAATTATTATTTTTGGTTTTAGTCAAAGCAGTCCTTAAGAAGAGGGAATATGGACCAAAGTACACTCAGAATAATTTCATCACTGGAGTCAGAGCAATAAATGAGTTCTGTCTGAAATCCAGGTATAGTAGGTTTTTCTTTTTCTTTTTTAATGTGATAGTTCTATCTAATCTAAATAGCCATTTAGGGGCGCCTGGGTGGCTCAGTCGGTTAAGCATCCGACTTCAGCTCAGGTCACGATCTCGCGGTCCGTGAGTTCGAGCCCCGCGTCGGGCTCTGGGCTGATGGCTCAGAGCCTGGAGCCTGCTTCCGATTCTGTGTCTCCCTCTCTCTCTGCCCCTCCCCCGTTCATGCTCTGTCTCTCTCTGTCTCAAAAATAAATGTTAAAAAAATAAATAAATAAATAAATAAATAGCCATTTATTTCTTAGAATATGTTACTTGCTACCATCCATGTGGAAATTTTCCCATGACAACTTCTTAAATTGAAGATCTATTTTGTTCAGTTAAAAAATGTTAAGATTGTTAGCTTACTAAACTGAATTCTGCTTCAACATGAGCAACTCCAGTCTTTTGTGATCTCTTAAAAAAGTTCAAAAAGGTAGGTTCTTAGGGTGTCTGGGTGGCTCAGTTGGTGGGGTATCTGGCTCTTGATCTTGGCTCATGTTATGATCTCACAGTTCACGGGATTGAGCCCCGTGTAGGGCTCCAGCACTGACAGCATGGAGCCTGCTTGGGATTCTCTCTCCCATTCTCTCTCTGCTACTCTCCCACTCGTACTTTCTCTCTCAAAATAAATAAACTTTAAAAAAAAAAAGATTCTTCAAAACCTCTGTATCCCACAAGAACCTTAGGAGTTTTATTATTGTGTTAATATGTAACTTATTATTAATAAGATATTTGTGTATTTGTTTAACTTTTTAAAGTTTTGGGTTTATTTGGCTAGCAGAGTTGAGTAATTTAGTTACATTTATGTTTATACTCCAGCTATGGTTTCTGTTGAGCATAAATTATTTTTCTGGTATCTTTTTGTTACTAATTTTGTTGTAATCTTAGATATTTATTGAGATATTTGTCACAAATTTAGAAACCCCCCCCCCCTTTTGTGTGTTTACCTAAGGAAGCCATATTACATTGAAGATTTCTTGGCAATTTAGACATCAGATTTAGTTTTTTTTCCCCTCTCCCTCCTGGTCACATCCTCTGTATTATAGTATCAAGAAATAAGAATTCCTGTCATCAGTTTTGTAACTTACTTAACTATTAAAAACAACATTGTAACATTGTAAAAACAGTTGTAACAGTGATGTAAAAGAATGTTCTGTTTCACACTGAGTACTTCATTTAGTTCTCACAAAAATTTTGTCAATTAAGTGGATTAGGTGTTGCTGTCTCCGCATTGTAGGCCAAGAAACATAGTAAAGAGGTCAGTGGCAACCTGGCTCACTTAGTGAGTCAGCATCAGGGAACTAGGATACATATCTTTGATAGGTAAACATTTTTTACTAATATGTGATGGTTGGTTATGTTGACTTGTTTTATTTATGTATTTATTTATTTATTTTTAAAGATTTTATGTTAAATAATCTCCACACTCAAGTTGGGGCTCGAACCCACAACCCCAAGGTCAAGAGTCACACACTCTACTGACTGAGCCAGCCAGGTGCCCGGGTTGTTGACTTATGTTAAACTCCAAAATAATTTCTTGGGGTTTAATATATTCCATAGTAACCAGATTTTTACTTATAGGTCTTTCCATTGCTCTTGTAGAATTTCCTTAGAAAGACCAATAATCAAATTTAGAATGACTATTTAGCCGTGACTTGATGAATACATAAACCCTTCAGAATTTAAGAGAATGGAAAATAAATAACACAGAATTGACATATACACTTTATGACTTGATACCTATAAATAGTATTACCACTTAGTATTATCAATTAGTATTAATGATATAAACAAGTATGACTATAAGTTTTAAATTTAAATTCTTAAATAGAGGATGATATCCTAATCCATGTTTTTTCTACTTTTCACTTTTTCCTCATACATCAGACATTGCAGTGGAGTGTCCATAACAGATAAAAAACAAACACTGATGAATTAGTTGAATCTCTACATATTATGTTATGTTATCTATAGTGAGCATCAAGAATAATTTGTTTTTCACTGTCTCTAGAGCAATTTTTATATGCAAAAATGCCTTCTTTAAACTGATCTTTAAAGCCTTTAACTGATCTGTATAGCCTTTAAAGATCAGGATCAAGGTAGTGGCTTTTATCTGCCCCTAATAATCCTTCTGAGTACCTCAACTATATGAACCTTGTCTGAATAAATTCAGCATGTTTCTTTCTCCAGTGATCTGGAACAACTTCGAAAAATCAGACGACGAAGTCCTCATGAAGATACCGAGTCCTTTACCGTATACTTGAGATCGGATGTGGAGGCAAAGTAAGAATATAGTTCTTTTAGAATAAATGTACAAGCCAAATTTGGGATTAATAAAAACCCATCTTAAATAGACCCATAAGTTTTTAAAGGATATATTTAAAAAGCAGAGTATTTTCATATTTGCAAACTTGTCTATCTGTGAGTTACTGGTATATACTAGTTAATTAAAAGTATATCAAAATTTATAAGAAAATTTGCTGTTGAAGTTACTCTTACTGTTTAGATTTAATTTAGAAAAGCTTCTTCAGTGTTTTATATTTTTTCTAAAGGACCTTATGCTTTGTTGTAAGATTCTCATATAGTTATAATTCGTCTAGATTTAAATATGATTACAATAAAGTCGTTAAAATTGTCCATTGTCAATGGCCCATGTGTGTATGTGCAGATCTTTGGAAGTTTGGGGAAGCCCTGAAGCTCTTGCCAGAGAGAAAAAACTGCGTAAGGAAGCAGAAATAGAATACAGAGAAAGTAAGTATATTCAATTTAAAGTGGAGTTAATTAAAACATAACATGTAGGTGAAACTGGGGCCTTTAATGAATAACTACTTCCTAGCAGTTGCAGGTCTCTTGACTTTGGCTCTGTTGGTTCTAGCAAATACCAGTTTCCACTTTATAAAACAGTACCTTTTTTTTTTTTTCCCTCCTGTATGGCTCTTTAAAGATGATGAGAGGTAACAAAGCTAGATGGTTGTTTCTATAAGATATGTCAATATTATAATTTATAGTCTGATTTGAAGATTATATTTGTGTATGTATATATATCTATATATAGATATACATATGTCTATATATAGGTATATATATAGATATATATATATTTATATATATATAAAGAATAAAAAGCCTCCTTTCATTTCCTGTAGTTACTATTTCATTTTCCTGACTATAGATAACTGTTGTTGGCAATTTGGTGTATATCTATCCAGAATATTTCTTATGAATTTTCAAATTTCTGTACACATTTTTTCACTTAAACATAATTGGGTGACACTATGCATATTGTTTGGCGTCTTGTCCTTTATGTTTACTAGTGTGACTGTAAACATCTTTCCATGTCTATAGAACTCTACCTCACTCCCATTCTTTTTTAACAGCTACAGAGTATTCCATTATATGGACATAACAAGCTTTATGTTCTCCAATTTTTTACCATTACAAAGAACCATTAGTGAATGTCATATTTTAAAATATATAATATATACTGTTATTAAAAATACATGGTATAAAATGTTAGTAGAATTTTAGGGTTGAAGGACATGGGCATTTTAAGATTTGATAGAATGATTAGTTCTAAATAATTATTCTCCAAAGGCATATTGTGTCAATTTATACTTACAGTGTATGAGGGTGACTATTTCTTCATATCCTTGACAGTGCTGGATGTTACCATTGTTTTAACTTTCTTATGTATTTGGTGGACAACAGATGGTACCTTTAATTTTGAGTTTTTCTGATTACCACTGAGGTTGGTTATCTTTTAATATATTTGTTTTTCTTAGTTTTCTGTGATAATTTTTATATCCTTTACTCTTCTGCTAGATTGTGTATCGTTTAAAATAGATTTTCATGAGTTTTTGGTGTATTTTTAACCCTTAATTTTGTATGTTCTGAATATTTTCTTTTGCTCCTTCTTCATATTTTGTTTTATCCACCCCCCCGTTAGTGGGAGATTTCAGACATAGGAGTACAGAGAAAGGTGTAACAACTCCTCGAGAATCCCATCACTCAGCTTTACAGTTATCAACACGTGGCCAACCTTGTTTTATCTGTATTTCCTTTACTAACCCTCACTCTACTGAGGGTTAGTAATTCACTCCGCTGAATTATTTTGAAACCAGTCCCAGCTATTCTATTATTCCATCTATAAATATTTCAGTATCTGTCTCTAAAAAACAGGTATTTGTTTTAGTTAGTTCATATGATGGTGATGGTTAAACTGCTTTAGAAAAGCTCACTAACCACTGCCCTCAATAATCTGTCAGTAGGTCTTAATATCCTCTCAGTTGCCCTTTAGTTGAAGATCTAGGATGTTTTTGTATAGTTTTAATTTTGGCAAAGAAAATGAGTGACCTGCTGATTATTTCTTTTCTTGACAAAGTTGAAAAAACATTTTGTCTCTTTCCAGCTAATCTAGTCAGGAGGAATAAGGACTATATTTGAGGTTCTTGTAGGCCTGGAATATATGACATTCAGATATCTGTATGTTGAGCAAGTGTAGATTGTTTTGCACAATCCAAGTCCTTTAAATCATAGTTCAGCATTTTGAAAAGTAATAAGGAGAATCAGTGAATCCTAGGATCTGTGCAGTTTTTGCCTCTTAGAAGAAGCAAACATTTGTTGACTGTATATTCACAGATATGCTAAAGAGAGCTGCACCTAAATCCACAGGGGTGAAATATTTCAGTAAAACAAATATATACTGGGATCAGGGAACCTCAGAATTTTGGTATCACTATTCAAAGACTTACATTGAGTATCTTTTCAGTAATACAGATGCTAATACTGAATATGATCAAATGTCGTTCCAGTAGGGCAGATTGCATTGGGGAATTAGATGCTGGCACTGCAGTTACAGATCTGTTCTATTACTTTGGGGAACTGATAGAATGTGGCAGGATTAAAATGTAGATAGAGGTGCTAGTATCTGAGAAAAATATACACTTAACTTTTCTTTGACAGGCTTTATTTAGGAGAATCTGAATTCTTCAACTGTATTTCTAAATTCTGTACAGGACCAAAGCTTAAAGGTGACAATATTACCTTCCCCTGATGAGTTGGTGAAATTTCTAAATGGAAATATGGTCAGTAATATAGATAGAAAAGGGATAGAGAGAGCTTCTTGAGAGTGTGGGAGTTCAGTATAAAGAGGGGGAGCAGTGAGATAGGAAGGAGATCAAGGAGAAGTGAAACCAGCTGAAGGAAGATATGCAAGGAAGGAAAAACCAAGTAGGGCAAAGTAGTGGTACTCAAATTGTCCCATTTTTGGCCAGTGGAAGCACCTCAAGTTGGTTCCAAAGTCCTTTTGTCATAACCCTAGTGTTGTAGCCTCCTTGCTTTTAGGTACAGTAAGATGTTTCAGGTTTATCTTCTATATTTCCTGCCCCGGACTGGGCATTACGCATCTCTGGAAGGAACTACATTTCTTTCTAGTAGGAAATAAAATTGAGAGAGTCTACTTTGGGCATCAGGGATATTCATTTGTAGTAGGTTATCATATGTTTAAGGTCTTGCCATGGACAGAGGTAGGAAATGCTTTTTTTTCCTTAAGAGAGAAGATATGTAGGCTGTTTTGAAAAACTGAATGTTTCTTTTTCTTTGTTGTGTTTTGTATCTCTTTTACACTGAAAATTTTATTTTTTAGTCCATTGATATAATTAATTACATTTTTTATTTACACATATAGAAATAATATAGTGTAGTTTCTAATAATAATACCAATATTATTGCCATCAGGATGATTTAAGATTTACTTTTTTTTTTTTTTTTTTTTTTGGTCTTTAGTATATATCCAACTAGGGATATATAGTTATATTTCTGTGTTTTAAATTCACTTGGAATTTCTGTCTGTATGGATAAACCACAAAATAGATGTAAAATTTGGTTCATTTGTTTCATTTTGCTTATGATTTTTAGAAATAATTTTGATTTATTTTTATTTTATAATTTTGTAAAACATTTACATGATTATCTAGAATCACATCTACCAGATAAAAATACTTCAGAGAAACTTAGCTTCTACTCCTATCCTCTCCACCCTGTTCTCCCTCTTGTATCAGTAACCATTTAAAAAATTAGTTTTGAGGTTATTTATTCCATTAAAAAAAAATATTTTGAAATAGCATATAGGGGCGCCTGAGTGCCTCAGTCGGTTAAGTGCCCAACTCTTTTTTTTAATTTTTTTTTAATCTTTATTTATTTTTGAGAGAGAGACAAAGTGTGAGTGAGCAGGGGAGGAGCAGAAAGAGAAGGAGACACAGAATCTGAAGCAGGCTCCAGGCCCTGAGCTGTCAGCACAGAGCCCGACACAGGGCGCAAACTCACGAACTATGAGATCGTGACCTGAGCTGATGTCGGATGCTCAACCAACTGAGTCATCCAGGCACCCCAAGTGTCCAACTCTTGATTTTGGTTCAGGCCATGCATGATCTCATGGTTTATGAGATTGAGCCCCGTGGAGCCTGCTTGGAATTCTCTCTCTCTCTCTCTCTCTCTCTCTCTCTCCCTCTCCCTCTCCCTCTCCCTCTCCCCCTCCCCCTCCCCCTCCCCCTCCCCCTCCCTCCCTCCCTCTCTCTCTGTCTCTCTGCCCCTCATATACACTCTCTCCCTCAAAATAAATAGATGAACTTAAATTAAAAAAAGTTCCAAAACACAAATAGTACAATACTATTAAAAGAGAAATAGAAATAGCATATACACTGGTATTACCCCCTCAGACCCCTTTTGCTAAATAAGGTATATTTTCTGTTCTTGGCTTTTTTGTTTGACACTATGTCCTAAGGACCATTCTATAGTAGTAAATAGAGACATTTTTTTCATTCCTTTTATAATACTCCCATTTTGGGGGGTATACCATAGTTTATTCAGTTATTTCCCCATAGGTCATTTCTAGTCTCTTGCTTTTAAAATAATGATACCATAAGTAGCTTGTACATACATTAAAGGAAATATATAAAGTTCACAATTTGAGAAAAGATAGTAATAGAAGTTTGTTCTTGTATTTTTAAACGTTGGGCTAAGAAATGAGGAATTGGTTCTTCTATCAGGCTTAAGTAACTCATATTTTCAGGTAATATTGAGAACAGAATCTTTTTTTTTTTTTTTAATTTTTTTTTTTAACGTTTATTTTTGAGACAGAGAGAGACAGAGCATGAACAGGGGAGGGGCAGAGAGAGAGGGAGACACAGAATCTGAAACAGGCTCCAGGCTCTGAGCTGTCAGCACAGAGCCTGACGCGGGGCTCGAACTCATGGACCGCGAGATCGTGACCTGAGCTGAAGTTGGACGCTTAACCGACCAAGCCACCCGGGCGCCCCGAGAACAGAATCTTAATATCAAAGTGCCTTTCTCTCATTGTAAAGCCAGATTTCTTCCCACAAAAAACACAACAAAATTTATCATTTTAACAGAGTGTTAAGTATCTTTGCATTGTTCTGAAACAAATCTCTAGAAATTATTTCACAGAACTTTTTCATCATGTAAGACTAGAACTATACCTGTTAAGCAATGGCCCTTTCTTCGTACCTGTAGCCCTTGGTAACCACTATTCTACTTTGTGGTTCTATGAATTTGACTACTGTAGATATCTCAGGTAAATAGAATCATACAATATTTGTATTTTTGACTGAATTATTTCACTTAGCATACTGTCTCAGTGTTCGTCCATGTGACAGGATGTCCTTCCTTTTTAGGCATGAATAATATTTCATTGTATGTATATGCCACCTTTTGTTTATCCATTCATCTGTCCATTGACATTTTGGTTGCTTTCACTTCTTGGCTATTCTGAGTAGTGATGCTCTGAATATGGGTATGTAAATATCTCTTTGAGACCTGCTTTTTTATTTATTTTTTGGGTGTATACCCAGAAGTGGGATTGCTAGATCATATGGTAGTTTTTAATTTTTTTGAGGAACCCTCCATATTGTTTTCCATGGTGGTTATACCATATTACAGTCCTACCAGCATGCACAAGGTTTTCAGTTTCTCCATATCCTCGCCAACACTTGTTTTTGGGTTTTGTTTCATTTTGCTTTTGGATAATGGCCATTCTGATGGCTGTGAGGTGATACCTCATTGTGGTCTTAATTTGCATTTTTCTGATAATTAGTGTGATATGTTGGCCATTTAATGTGCTTGTTGGCCATTTGTATATCTTCTTTGGAGAAAGAAGAGTCCTCTGCCCATTTTGTATTTGGCCGCTAGCCTGTGGAATATATTTAACATAGTCTTAAAGAGAATAATTGTGCTAACCTAAAATATGACTGATAAGAATATGTATGAGCTAAATGTATTTTGTGATTCTTTTCTTTTAAAGGGCTATTTAGAAACCAAAAAATATTAAGAGAATATAGAGACTTCCTGGGAAACACTAAGGTAAGGTTATCTTTTTGCTATTATGTGTATATATTTTGCACGGTGAAGTGTTAGTGTCAGTCTTTTGTGAAAATCTAGCATATCTGATCATAATTCAAGATTTTCCTGAGCACATTGTAACTTACTGAAATAGTCTGTTTGCTTCTGTGTGGTTTTCTTAAAATTAAAAAAACTGGGAGGGGGGCACCTAGGTGGCTCAGTCAGTTAAGTGTCTGACATTGGCTCCAGTCATTATCTCGGGTTTATGAGTTCAAGTCCTGCTGCGGGTTCTGTGCTGACAGCTCAAAGCCTGGAGCCTGCCTCAGATTCTGTGTCTCCCTCTGTCTCTCTGCCCCTCCCCCTCTCTCACGTGCTCTCTATCAAAAATAAACATTAAAAAAAATTTAAAAACTTGGGACATATGTTCTTTTTAAATTCATAATAGTGTTATAAACCATAAGTGTATAGATTGTAGGTGACGGAGAAGACTGTTTTCGTAGGTTTTTAGCAAAGTTTAACTCTCACGTACACCTTTAATTTTTTTTATCCTCTCTCTTACTCCTAACCCTGATTAAATATTCAAACTGCCACTTCTCTGCTTGTACCCAAAATGTTCAGCCCTTGGAGGAGAACATTTCACAGCCACTGATTGTTCTTTCTTATTATATGTATATATAAAATCAGTGGGGGCACCTGGGTGGCTCAGTCGGTTAAGCGTCCGACTTCGGCTCAGGTCATGATCTCGCGGTCCGTGGGTTCGAGCCCCGTGTTGGGCTCTGTGCTGACAGCTCAGAGCCTGGAGCCTGTTTCAGATTCTGTGTCTCCCTCTTTCACTGACCCTCCCCTGTTTCATGCTCTCTCTGTCTCAAAAATAAATAAATGTTAAAAAAAATTTTTTTTTAATTAATAAAAATAAAATCAGTGGATATATTGACAGTTTTACTAAACTTGCAGAGGACATTCATTGTCTTTACTCTGTGAGATAGCTATTCCATACTTTTCCTCTCTTCCCAAACTTCCTATAGCCTTACTCTTCAGCTGATGTCCTTGCTTCATATTTCATTGAAAAAAATAGATGTGGGGCGCCTGGGTGGCTCAGTCGGTTGAGCGTCCGACTTCAGCTCAGGTCATGATCTCACACTCTGAGTTTGAGCCCCGCGTCTGGCTCTGTGCTGACAGCTCAGAGCCTGGAGCCTGCTTCCGATTCTGTCTCCCTCTCTCTCTGCCCCTCCCCTGCTCATGCTCTGTCTCTCTCTGTCTCAAAAATAAATAAAAACATTTTAAAAAATTAAAAAAAAAAAAAAGAAAAGGATGTAATTGGATAAAAGTACCTCACTTTCCATCACCAGATTTACTGACTTACCTACTTGTGTGCCAGAATACTTCCTACTAGAAGGATTACTATTGGGACCAGTATAGAAAGTTTACCTTTATTATTCTACCTCTTATTCTCTTCTGAATTCTCTTCATTTGGGCTTTGATTCCCACCACTCCACTGAAATGGCTCTTAGCAAAGTCCCCACAACCTCCGAAATACCAGGTAGTCATGTCCAGAGTCAGCTTTGCATTTAAACCTAATTGGGAGGTATCTCCCATGAAGAAGTCAGTGTCCTATCTGGAGAAAAGACCCGCCATGTAAACTGTCTCCTTTTTTCTGAGTTACATTTGAGACATTGCTCCCTTTTGGCAAAATTTAAGTTGGCAGTGATGAAGACTCTAGTCATATTTTACTTGATATTCTTTTCTTTTCCATTTATTATATCCAAAACTCTTTAATTTCCATTTCCCCTTTGAGTTTTGTGCTTCTGGCATCCCAGTGATAGATAGAGCCTTGGTATGCCTTATGAGCCAGCCTTTTCACTTCTGTGCTATGGTAGCTGCTGCCACTGCCCATTCCTGTGAGGCTGGTGAGACCTGCTCCCTGGGAAGGTCTGTTCCTACTGTTGTATCTGTTTCACATGGAGGGTCATTGTCACCAGATTTTTGAATAGTAGCTATTGACTTCTGAAATCTGTGTCACTAGAGGCCTTTGAAGATTAATAGTCGTCAACCCTGAAATGTTCCAGGATTTGAATAGAATTTCTTTCTGTTACACCCCTTTTTGTAGTAATAGGATAACACCTTAGTATTTAATTTCCCTTTACTGTTCCATATTCCTGTAAGGAACATTCACTCTCCTACTGAAGATGGCTGCTTTCCTTCTCCGAAATATATGGGGCTAGTCCTATTTGCTGGAATTAAATACCTTCTTTACTTTTACTTGTTTTTTTTTCTCCCCAGATCGAGACACTTGTTTTTCTATGGTATTTTTCTTCGTCTTAGGAAATTCCAGTAGTGATTGATATATATGAACTTACTATCTTCTGAGTCTGCCAAAAGCATTCTCTCCTCAGAACACTATCTATCTGATATCTAATTTGTCGTTATCCCTTTATTTTTTAAAAAGTTTTTATCTATCTATCTATCTATCTATCTATCTAAAAGTCTTATTTAGGGACGCCTTGGTAGCTCAGTTGGTTAAGGTCATGATCGCAAGGCTCGTGAGTTTGAGCCCCGTATTGGGCTCTGTGCTGACCGCTCAGAGCCTGGAGCCTGCGTCAGATTCTGTGTCTATGTCTCTGCCCCTCACCTGCTCGTGCTCTGTCTCTGTCTCTCTCAAAAATAAACATTAAAAAAAATTTTTATTCGAGAGAGAGAGAGAGCACAAGCTGAGGAGAGGTGGAGAGAAGGGAAAGAGAGAATCCCTGGTGGGTTCTGTGCTGTCAGCATGGAGCTCGACGTGGGGCTTGAACTGACAAATCTGTGAGATGATGACTGAACCAAAACCAAGAGTCAGACGCTTAACCATCTGAGCTACCCAGGTGCCCCTCTCATTGTTACTTTAATATATTTCTCCTTTAATATGTTTCTACTTTCTTGTGCCTTCCCTTAGAATTCTAATTCTGTGAATTTCTTCTTCTAGTCCTTTAGACCATCAGAAGTACCTTTATCTCCTCTTGCCGTTATAACCTTGAAATACATCAGTAGTGCTTTGAGTATTTTTTGCTGATTTTGTTGGTAGTCTTTTTTTGAAATATTGCCAAATTTTGGTTCTGTTCCAATATTTTTAAAAACAATTGTTTGTAATGAAAATTTTCAAATATATGCAAAAGTAGAAAAAAATAGATATTTGATGTACCCATCTTCCAGTTTCAGTAGTTCCCAGCATGGTGGCCATTCTGATTTCTAGGGATGGTTCTCCCATTGCTTTCATTATGGAATTTATTGGTAACTTTAACAGGATACTTCCCAAGTGGCTTGTGAATCTTGGCTCCTTGTGGATCTCTTGCTTTTCCTTGGACTTCGTCACTATTTCTGATCTAGTGACAACTAACACATAATCATCTTTTCTACAGTCTTTTTTATCAGAACAGTTTGAGCTCAGCGAATCTGTTATTCTTTAATATTCTATTCTGATTTTAAAGATATCATTTTCTTTCTTTATCTTATTTATCCCCAAAGTCCTTAAACCTTTCTTCCAAAGAAATATTTCTCATCTTCCACCATCTTAAGCAGCATCTTTGCATTTATTTCTATACATTTTTACTATTCCTAAAATAATTTCATGGAGGTTTTTTTTTTTCTCTCTCTCTTCAGCCAAAGGATGCGTGCGGCACATTCTCATTGTAATAAGACAGACATACTGTGGTTTCTATTTATCAGTAAGTGATAGAACTCGGAAATCTAGAGCCATGGTCAGAATTTATAGTTTGCATATCTAAGTTCAAGTTGAAGTCATGTGAATAGGGTTTCTCCCTGCCTAGTTCCTTATCCTAGTCCTGCAGGCAGTTCAAAACAAAATTTGGGGCATCTAATTGCACATTGTCAAGACCTGACCCTAACACTTTAAATCTAGAAGCTCCCTCTTGTGTTCTGTGGTCCATAGGAAACTTAGGAGGTGCTGTGTAAAATCCTGGTCTGCAGACCTGACTGCAAAACACTGTAAGAGTATGAACAAGTTGAAAAAGGCATTTTTCTCCCCTCATGCCTGAAATGGCAATACCAAGCCAAGGTGCCTCTATAGAAGTCACATTTAAGCTGCAGCACCCTGTCTTACAGGACCTGCACCTTCAGTGAGGGCTGTTTCTAATTGCAAAACCATTGTAGTCTGCTGCTAGGGGACAAAACTGCCATAAGCTGTGGTGACTTACCAAGAACTGACTCTCACGTGACATGATCCCAGTAACAACCTAAAATTTTACTCATTTGTTTTCCTCAGCTGTTTCTCAGAGTTCTGAGCCAGCGTATGAGATCTTAGAGACTCTTCTTATTTAGACTTACCCAGTAAATTGTAGACAGTTCTACCCATCTTACCCAGATACGTAGCCATGAAAGAACAGAAGAGAATGTGTACCACATCCCAAAATAAAGGAGGGAGTTAATAAGCATGCCCAGCATTCTCTCCCAAACTTACCTCGCTAAACTTAGTCAACCTCCAGAGGGCCACTGGGGAGCGGGGACGGACTGGCTAAATGCAAGAGGCCACAGTATCAGCGGGGGTGTGAGTATCTGTCCTCATGGAAATCAGAGGAGAAGTATTCAAGTGCCTACCACCACCAGCAGTATTCTGTTTCCTTGGAACACCTTGTTTTCTAGGAGCCCAAGACAGTCTTTCACCTGGTTTTCCTTCTAATTTCATGAATACCTCCTCTTTATCTCTTCTGCAACAAAACTGCTTTTTTACTCAATCTCCAAATGTTAGACATTTATTATAGACCCTTTTATACTTAAATCCCATCAGCAGATCTGACTGGCATTTTCTTCAAAATAGACACCTAGTATAACTGCTTCTCCCCATGTCTCTTATTGAAACCTTAGTCTAAACTATCACTATCTTTTACCTGGAGTATCCTCCTAATTGTTCTCTCCACTATGCTTTTGTCTCCATAATTTAGTCTCTACATTATAAACTCTATCTTTGTAAAACATAAATGAGACTATGTCAAGTATCTGTATAAAATCATACAGTGCCTTCTTTTTGCCATTAGAATAAAATTTATACTCCTTACCATATTCTCCAAAATCCGATGGGATATGGCCCCTGCTTCCTTCTCTGTCCTCAACCCCTACCATTTTCCTTGCTCTCTATGTTCTTAGCCACACCAACCTTATTTTGTGCTTCTCTTCCAGCCTTTAAATATGCTGTATACTCTGTCTGAAACTGTTCTTCCAGATTTTTTCATGGTTGCTTCCTTATCATCCTTGAACCTCTTTCCTACTCTAGTTAAAATAAATCTTCCCACATATACCCTCCCCCTCCCATACGTGTTCCTCTCCATTCTGTTTTATCTTCCTTATTTTATTCATTATTTTCTGGTATATATTTGTTTATGGATTTATTCTCTATCTTTCTGGACTAGACTGGGAGATCAGTGAAAGCAGGGACTCTTGTTTTGTTTACTGTCAGGTCCCAGCATCAGAATTGTGCCAGGCATGTAGTAGTTGCACGATAAAAATTTCTTGAATAAATGCCATAAGGCGGAATATATGCAGTACTTTAATAGAAATTAAATTGAATTGAATTTTAATAATAAATGTGCAGCAGAATGAATATTTATTCTCTGTGACTGACCAAGGAAGGCTTTACGTAGAAAAGTGCCACCTGGCGTAACATGGAAGAGGATGAGTAAAACCTGGACAGATTGTGTTGGAAGATGACGATAACATTCCAGGGAGAGGAAAGAGCAAGAGAAAAAACACAGAAAGTATACATTGAAGGAAGAGTAAAACTACATTTAACTCAAGAAAAATATTTTTCTTTACTTGGTTTATTTCTTTTGTTTTGGTCTGTTTAGGAATTAAACTTATTATCACTCGAGGTCTTTGGTGTTTAGAGAGCAGTAAGGAGTTAAATTAGAGAAGGAAACTTGGCTTTGGCTGTTCCTTGTTTAAAAGTTAAGAAATGGGAAAATGGAAAATGGGAAATTGGGAAATGGGAAAATTTTAGAGTGTATCAGTTTTAGTTCAGTACATTTTTATCACTTTATCCCTAGTTTCTGTGTAACCAACTCAGATCTTTTCTGGCGATAGGAAATTACTTACAAGGAAGCAAAATAAACATTTATGGTTTTGGAAAAAGACCATAGGCATTCTCAATTTCCATCTTCTCACTTTTCGAAGAGGAAATTCTGGAGATCAATCAATCAATCAATCTAGTTGTTTAGAGGTTTTGAAAGAACAGATGTTTTTCTGGTGTGTCAGAGACACTTATAAGCATTAAACTGCTTCCCTGGGAAATTTTAGAGATTTATTTGTTTGGTTCTTTTTTATAGCCACGGTCCAGAACGACATCAGTTTTTTTTAAAGGGCCAGGAAAAGTGGTGATGGTTGCCATTTGCATGTAAGTACTGAAAAATAAGCCATTTGAAATAGAAACATGTTATTTTTAATGTGTATATCCATGAATATAAACATTTATTACTTAATATCTAGGTAGTTAGAAGTTTATATCATTTTAATACTTTTGTTTTTTAAGTTTATTTATTTTGAGAGAGACAGAGAGAGAGCTGGAGAGGGGCCGAGAGAGAGGGAGACAGAATCCCAAGCAGGCTCCGTGCTATCAGCTCAGAGCCCGATGTGGGGCTCGAATTCACAAACCGTGAGATCATGACCTGAGCCAAAACCAAGAGTCTGATGCTTAACCGACTGAGCCACCCAAGCATCCCAAAAGTTTATGTTGTTCTAGAAGGAAGTTGAATGAGTCTTTGTTAATTATTGTCAGTAAAGTGATGAAGGAAGAGTCCACATAGATACCTGTGCTTGTACTGTGTCTATTTTTGGTGTGATTAAGATCTAAGAACAGTTGCTCTCTGAAAATCCTCTTATTTTGGGGGCTCCTGGGTGGCTCAGTCGGTTAATCCTCCAACTTTAGCTCGGGTCATGATCTCACGGTTTATGAGTTTGAGCTCTGCATCGGGCTGTCTAATGTCAGAGCAGAGCCCACTTTGGATCCTTTGTCTCCCTCTCTCTCTGCCCCTTTTCTGCTTCTGCATGTGTTTTCTATGTCTCTCAAAAATAAATAAAAACATTGAAAATTCTCTTATTTTCATTGGGGTTGATAGAATTTTTTTTTTTTTTTTTTTTTTTTAAGGTGAATTATGTGCACCTGGGGTGGCTCAGTTAGTTGAACATGGGACTTTTGATTTCAGCTCAGGTCATGATCTCAGGGTTGTGAGATCAACCCTGAGTCAGCTCTGTACTGAGCTTGGAGCCTGCTTGAGATTCTCTTTCTCCTGCCCCTCTCCCCTTCTCGTGCTCGCTCGCTCACTCTCTGTGTCTCTGGAAGAAAAAATGGTGAATTGGCCAAGATCATTTTTTGAATAACTAAACCAGCATGGGTTGTAACTACAGAAGAATATCTGCACTCTTGTTTTTTCACTTACCTCAGAAGAACATAATTGACATTTGTGCCTCTTCTTTTTCTTTCTGTCTAATTGATTCCTATTGTTATTTTTTTTTCTTTTGCTGATTAGTCTATCTTAGGATGTTTAAAAAGTTTAATTCCATACTTCATTTGTTATTTTATTTCTAATATATATACATATATATACACACATATACACACACACACACACATATACATATATATATATATATGGCATCTCAGGAATTGTGGTAGGGTCTTGAAATTCAAAGATACAATACATAATTCTCATCTTGAAGGATTGGAGAGGAGCTGGACTGGAGGAAGTCATTTACAATCATATAGAGAAGAGATGGTGATGCACTAAGTGCAGTAGCATTAATTCTTTTCATTAGTAAAGCAGGGTTAGCAATGAAGTCTTTCTTCCTCGGAAGAATGTATGTAATGTATATAAACTGCTTAGCATAATACCTGGTACCTAATAGGTATTTAATAATTATTGTTAATATATATTGGCCTGAAGGTCACAGAGGAGAGCTGGATTAGGGATTTAGAGAGTTACTAATATAGAAATAATAATTAATGCCATAGGAGTAGTTAAGATCACTTGGAGAATGTGGAAGAAAAACCTCTTAGGAGGAAACCTTGAAGAATGCTAACATCTGTGAAATGGGTGGAGGAAAAGAGCCTGCAGAGGAGACTGAGGAAGAGAAAGGAAAGCAAACCAGGAACTAGGAAGAAACCAGCATACCATGGAAGCCAAGGGAAGACAGCATTTTAAGAAAGTAGTGCCATACGCTTCTGTGAGATTAAGGAAAATACTAAAATGTTTTCAGAGATTTAATAATAAGAAACAGTTGTGGTGTTGATAAGAATAATCTAATGAGGTATCCGAGACATAAGCCATCTTTAAATGGCTTGAAGATTTAATGCAGAGTATAGAAAACTGAGACAGCAATAGCACATATAACTCTTTCAAGAAATTATCTGAAGTGGAAGAGGGGAAAGGGTAGCTGGAAGGGGACCTATAGTTTGTTATTTATAGAATGAAGATGTTAATATTTATATAATAATAGCGTTATAATGAAACATAGTGACTAGTATAGTGCCCGAGATAAGCCGTCCCAGTCATTATTGTTGGAATCTGACCAGCCAGCTTCCTCAGAGCTAACCATGATTATTTTTAGCATCTGTTATCTTCTGGTATGACCTTGAGACTGCTTGGTTTAGATTCGTCTTCGTCTCTGGCATCTGCCTGCTTGATAAAACAGACTTTCATCAAAGTCTTGGTTTTGACACTGGTCTGCCAGACAATATCAAGTGCATATCTTCTTTAACCCGCCGAAGACACTTAATTTCCTTTGTAACTTTATTTTGTCAAAATATAAAACACTCTCATCAGTTCTCAAAATACACTTAAGTAATTTGTTTTACATGTATCATGTTTCTTCATTTGAGTAATGATACCATAACCTGTGTTTTTCAAATTTGCACTCTTGTTACCTAAAATATAAGAAGTTCTTTGAAGACTAGAGATTCTTTTTAATTTACTTTGAACAGAATCTAGTATAGAGGTATGTATAGTCAATTACATAAATTTTTGGTGGAAATTTGTATCAAAACCTATGCTAAATTGTTTTGTCTTTCTCTTCTAGCAATGGATTAAATTGCTTCTTTAAATTTCTTGCCTGGATTTATACGGGTTCCGCAAGTATGTTCTCTGAAGCTATACATTCTTTATCTGATACTTGTAATCAGGTGAGGGGTGAAAGCTTTTTCCTTACTAGTTTTAAAGTAATTTTTAAGCCTTTTGTCTAAAAGCTGACTTATTTAAAAATAGAATGATTCCTATAGTTGGCATGAGGAATAAAATGAAAATTTTTTTACTTTTGAACGATGAAATACATAGAAAAATGGTCACAGTATTTTAAAGCAGGTTGTTCTGCTTTAAGAACTTACAACAATGGAATATGACGTATAAGATTATCGGTCACTAAGTGTTTGAGCAGAGGCTTTTGTACAAGAGCTTCTTACCATTAGGTAGAAATTTGGTCTCTGAATATGAGTTCTTATGACGATAAGAGCCAATTTAAGTTTTTTGAATAAAGATATAAAAGATTCACATGTGATTGATGAATTATAACCATTTTACATTAGACTGGTATTTTAAATTCCTTTCTTTGAATTTGTAAATGAAGAAAGATTTTTATAAAATTAGAATACCTTTTTAAATCCCCTTCGACTTTCAGGATTTTGACTACTACAAACCTAAGTCTTTTTTAAGAACATCGTAAACATTTCTACTTATGTTGCTTTTCACATTTTAAAGAATGTGGTGTATTAAGAGAATACCTTGTTAGCATTTATTTGTTTATACTCCTGTTTTGTAGGAACAGATTTGGGAGAATTTATGGTAAGAGACACAGGTATAATAACAATATTTTAGACAAAGTTAAAAGTAATAATAAAATGGTAGAGAGCAGGGAGAGCGATCTGAGTTAAAAATTGAACCTGAGAACTCATCACTGTCAAGTGAATTAACACCCTTTGTAAAAGCAAGGAAAGAAGACATTTACTATTAGTACTAGCAATCTTTCCCTTGAATTAAATTTCAGACTCATGAGACACTTAATAGCTACTATCTTTAAAATATTTTTCCACTCAGTTGTGGTATGGAGTTGGGGGAGAGATACATAACACAGTATCTAATGTTGAACGCCTATCTGAACATAAAAATACTGAAATATAAAAATATTGGTACATAGGGCAAGAGGGTATGTACAGAGTATTAGTTTCAATATTAGTTGTTATTTAAAAAATTGAAGATCATTTTTTTTTATCTAGGATTCAAAAAATATTTTTTTTTATTTTTAAATTGTTATTTATTTTTTTGAGAGAGAGACAGTACAAACAGGGGAGGGGCAGAGAGAGAGGGAGACACAATCTGAAGCAGGCTCCAGGCTCCAAGCTGTCAGCACAGAGCCCGACGCGGGGCTCAAACCCATGAACTGTGTGAGATGATGACCTGAGCCAAACTCGGATGCTTAACCAGCTGAGCCACCCAGCTGCCCCTGAAGTGTCCCTAGTCTGCAGTATATTCAGGGGTTTAAAAGACTGGTAGATTATCTGTGGACAGACCTGGAATAATAGCTAGTATAATTTGAGTAAAAAATTCCAGTTGTAAAACATTTCATAAGGAACTTCAGGTTCCAGTCATGAGGGACTAATGGGGACTGGACTTAGTCTTTTGCTGTAAACAACTAAAACTCTGGACCAAATTTATGAAACAGTGTTTTCAAACTTTGGACAAAGGACTGCAATAGGATGATCCCTGAGAGAAGGGAAGCAAATGAGTTGAGCTGTATGATCTCTCTCATTTTTTTGCTTGAAGACACATTTGGAATAGTGGGAGGAAGGTGGGAGATAATAGTCTCATTGGGTTGAGAAGGCAGAAACTAGAGTTCACTGAGGCTGAGGTAGCTAGAAATTACAAGGCAGAGTTCCACAGAGGAGGGAACTGCAGATAAAAAGTAGCAGAAGTCTACATACGGGCTTGCTTGCTTGCTTGCTTGCTTTCCTTTCTTCCTTCCTTCCTTCTTTCTTTCTTTCCTTCTTTCTTTCCTTCTTTCTTTCCTTCTTTCTTTCCTCTTTCTTTCTTTCTTTCTTTCTTTCTTTCTTTCTTTCTTGAGTTGTGTCTTTGCTGAATTTTAAGCAAAGGGTGTAGGGTAAATCTTTACATGAGTCTGGGCAAAGAAACACCAGGGAACATTAGGCTAATTCCTAGAGTAGAGCTTACACAGCGATCAGATACATTCAAGTTCTGACCATCTGAATACAGTCCTCATTGATTACCCAGGCAAATAGAAGGGTCATATCTTACTAGTAAGGCTAAGTGATCTTTGGTATAAAAGCTATTTTAGAACCTCCCTAAAAAAGTTCTGAAGGCTCAAGCTGATTTGCAGGTAACTTAATGACATGCTACAACAAAGCCCCACACTCTGTAAGAAGACAACAAAATCCAGACACTTAATCTAACATTCATAATGTTCCATCTAATAAAATTATCAGACAACCAAGAATCAGAAATTTGACTCAGACCCAGTCTAACTGCTGCAAACTGTGAAAGACAGCAAGAGAGGAGAGGACCAGAGAAAAATTATAGAAACAAGTACAAAACCAGTAACAAAATGACAAATAAATGCATATCTATCAATAATTACTTTGAATATAAATGGACTAAACACTCCAATCAAAAGACAGAGGGTGACAAGGGGATTAAAAATCAGGACCAGTCTATCTGCTGCCTACAAGAAAATCATTTCAGACTGAAAGACACTTGCAGATTGAAAGTGAGGGGGTGAAGAAAGATGTGTCATGCATATGAATGTCAAAAGAAATCCAGCATAGCAATACTTCTATTGGACAAAATAGACTTAAACAGTATAACAAGAAGAGCACCTAGATGGCTCAGTCGTTAAGCATCCGATTTCAGCTCAGGACATGATCTCGCAGTTTGTAGGTTTGAGCCCCGCGTTGGGCTCTGTGCTGACAGCTCAGAGCCTGGAGCCTGCTTTGGATTCTTTCTCTCCCTCTCTCTGCCTTCCCCTGCTAATGTTCTCCCTCTCTCTCAATCTATCTCTCTCTCTCTCTCTCTCTCTCTCTCTCTCTCAAAAATAAATAAACATTAAAAAAAAAATTTTTTTTTAAAGAGTGTATGTAACAAGAGATAAGGACACTGTATAATAATAAAGGGGACAATCCAACAAGAAGATACAACAATTATAAATATTTATGCATCCATATGAGAGGACTCAAACACCTAAAAAGGTTAATAACAAACTTGAAAGAATTAATTGGTATTAATATATTAATAGTAAGGGGCTTTAACACCCCACTCACATCAATGGACAGATCATCCAAACAGAAAATCAATAAGGAAATAATGGCTTTGAATGACACACTGGGCTGGGTGGATTTAACAGCTATATTCAGAACATTCCATCCTCAAACAGCAGAATACATATTCTTTTCATGTACACATGGAACATTCTCTAGAATAGATCACATATTAGGCCACAGGACAAGTTTCAACGAAGTCAGAAAGATGAAAGTCATATGTATCTTTTTTGACCACGATGCTATGAAATTAGAAATCAACCACAAGAAAAAATCTGCAAACACGTTCACTTATACATGGAGGTTAAATAACAGGCTACTAGACAATGAATGAGTCAACCAAGAAATCAAAGATGAAATTAAAAATTACATGGAAACAAATGAAAATGAAAACACAACAGGGGCGCCTGGGTGGCTCAGTCAGTTAAATGTCCGACTTCAGCTCAGGTCATGATTTCGTAGTTCATGAGTTTGAGCCCCGTGTTGGGCTCTGTGCTGACAGCTCAGAGTCTGGAACCTGCTTCAGATTCTGTGTCTCCCCATCTCTCTGCCCCTCCCTGCTTGTACTTGTCTGTCTCAAAAATAAATAAACATTTTAAAAAAATAGAAAACAAAATCTTTGGGATGCCGCAAAAGCTGTTGTGAAAGGAAGTTTGTAGTAATATAAGCCTACCTTAAAAAGCAAGAAAAACCTCAGATGAACAGCCTAACTTATACCGAAAGAGCTAGAAAAAAAACAAAACAAAACCCCAAATCAACAGAGAAGGAAGGAAGTATTAAAGATTAGAGTAGAAATAAATGATATAGAAACTGAAAAAAACAGATCAATGAAACCAGGATTTAATTACTTGAAAAAATCAAAATTGATAAACCTCTAGTTTAGACTTATCAAGAAAAAAAGAGGACTCAATACAAATGAGAGAGGATAAACAACACCACAGAAATACAAAAAATTATAAGAATATTTTCAAAAACTATATGCCAACAAAATGGACAACCTAGAAGACATGTATAAATTAACCTACTAAAACAAGCAGGAATAAATAGAAAATTTGAACAGACTTATTCCTAGCAAGGAAATTGAGTCAGTAAAACGAAGAAACAAACTTCCAGCAAACAAAAGTGCAGGACCAGATGGCTTCACAGGTGAATTCTACCAAACATTTATTCTTCTTAAATATTTCTCCAAAAAATGGAAAAGGAGGGAAAAGTTCCAAATCCAATTGATGAGGCCAGCATTACCCTGATACCAAAACCAGGTAAGGACACCACCAAAAAAGAGAACTCTGGGCCAAATCTCTGATGAACATAGATGCAAAAATCGTTGACAGAATACTAGCATACTGAGTCCAACAATACATTAAAAAAATCATTCACCACAATTAAGTAGGGTTTATTCCTGGGTTGCCAGGGTGGTTCAATATTCCGAAATCAATCAATGTGGTCTATCAATAAGAGAAAGGATAAAAACATATGATCATTTTAATAGATGCAGAAAAATCATTTGACAAAGTACAACATCCATTCATAATAAAAATCCTCAACAAAGTAGGTTTAGAGGAAACATACTTCAACATAATAAAGGTGTTATATGAAAAACCCACAGTGGACATCACACTCAATGGGGAAAAACTGAAAACTTTGACCCTAAGGTCAGGAACAAGATAAGCATGTCCACTCTTACTACTTTTATTCAACATAGTATTGGAAGTTGTATCCAGAGCAGTCAGACAACAATAAGGAAGAAGTAAAAGTTCCACTCTTTGCAGATGACATGATACTATAAAGAACCCTGAAGATTACACCAAAAAAACTAGTAAAGCTGATAAGTGAATTCAGTAAAGTCTCAGGACACAAAATCAGTGTACAGGAATCTGTTACACTGTTATATACTAATAAGCAACAGAAAGAGAAATTAATAATCCCATTTACAGTTGTACTAAAAATAATAAAGTACCTAGGAATAAACAACCAAAGACGTAAAAGACCTGTATTCTGAAAACTATAAAATGTTGATGAAGGAAATTGAAAATAGCACAGAGAAATGGAAAGACATTCCATGCTCATGGATTGGAAGAACAAATATTGTTAAAATGTCTATATTACCCAAAGCAATCTACAGATTTAACACAATCCCTATCAAAGTGCCAACAATATTTTTCACAGAATTAGAACAAACCTAAAATTTTTATGGACCCACAAAAGACCCCTGCAAAAATAGCCAAAGCAGTCTTAAAAAAGAAAAGCAAAACTGGAAGTATCGCAGTTCTGGACTTCAAGTTGTGTTACAAACCTGTAGTAATCAAAACAGTATGGAACTGGCAGAAAACTAGATGCATTGATCAATGGAATAGAATAGAAAACCTGGCAATAAACCCACAATTATATATAGTCAGTCAGTCTTTGACAAAGTAGGAAAGAATGTCCAAAGAGAAAAAGATAGTCTCTTCAATAAATGGTGCTGGGAAAACTGGACAGCTACATGTAAAAGAATGAAACTGGAGTACTTTTTTACACTGTATGGAAAAATAAACTCAAAATGCATTAAAGACCTAAATGTGAGACCTGAAATCATAAAAATCAAGAAGAGAGTATAGGCAATAATTTCTTTGACATCAACCGTACCAACATTTTTCTAGGTATATCTCCTAAGGCAAGGGAAATAAAAGCAAAAATTAAGTACTGGGACTATATCAAAATAAATAGCTTCTGCACAGTGAAGGAAACAGTCAACTAAAAGGCAACCAGCTAAATGGGAGAAGATATTTGCAAATGACATATTTGATAAAGGATTAGTATCCAAAATATATAAAGAACTGATACAACTCAATGTATCTCTTTTGAAAGCTTTTTAGACATAATATTTTTTTTTAATTTTTTTTTTTAACGTTTATTTATTTTTAAGACAGAGAGAGACAGAGCATGAATGGGGGAGGGTCAGAGAGAGGGAGACACAGAATTGAAACAGGCTCCGGGCTCTGAGCTGTCAGCACAGGGACCCGATGCGGGGCTCGAACTCACGGACCGCGAGATCGTGACCTGAGCCGAAGTCGGCGCTCAACCGACTGAGCCACCCAGGCGCCCCATAGACATAATAATATTTTTAAAAATTCTAAGGAACTCCTACAACTCAATGGAAAAAAAAAAAAAAACCTATCCAATCAAAAAATGGGGAAGAATCTGAATAGATATTTTTCCAAAGAAGACATACAAATGGCCAACAAGTACATGAAAGGTACTCAAGTGCTCAACGTTACTAATCAAGGAAATGCTGTCAAGATCACAGTGAGCTATCACCTCACACTTCTGGAATTCTTATCTCAAGGAAACAAAATACTATGGAAAAGATATCTGCACCCTGGTGTTCAGTGCAGCATTATTTACGATAACCAAGACATGGAAACAACCTGGGTCCACACCGTCACTAGATGAAAAGATAAAGAAAATGTGTGGGTGTGTGTGAATGTGTTGTGCATGCACCCACACATGCATGCACACAAATATTCAGCCATAAAAAAAAAAAGAAAAATCCTGCCATTTATGACAACATGGATGGACCTTGAGGTCATTATGCTAAGGGAAATAAAGTTGGAGGTAGATACTGTGTAATCTCACTTATACATGGAGTAAAACAAAAATATCCCAAACTCCTAGATACCAAAAAATTGGTGGTTGCCAAGATGGAGTAAGGGGAGTGGCGGGGGTTTGGGGGGGCGGCAGTGGGCAAAAATGGATGAAGGTGGTCAAAAGATAAAAATTCCAGTTATTAAAGAGTAAATTTTTATAGTATTTTTATAACTATAATATTTTTTTCTTTACCCCTTGAGAGACTAAAACACCTTAACTTTTAAATTAGATCTGTACCTCTGGTGGTATCTAGGTTTACAATTTCTCTGACAGTTCATTTTTTAAAACTTTTCTCCTAAATAATATATAATGCATCATTAATATTAATTTGTATGAATTTATTGAGCACCTAGTTTACAATGTAGTGTTTAGAAGAAGACAGTCCTTGCTCTGTCTTTTGTAAGGAGGTCATACACTTCAAACAACTAGAAAGATATTCCAAGATGACATTTAAGCACTTGAATGATAGTATGATGCTGAAGGAAAACCAAAAAGGGAAGGATGATCATGGAAGAGGAAGCATTGCTTCTTAGCCACTAGCTGTTAATACTTCATTATGTTGCAAACCAAACAGATGTAGGTCATATTTACAAAACTGATATATTTGTGTATATTTATTTGTGTGTTATACACGCATACAATTGTGCAGAAAAAGGTCTGAAAGGACACATATCAAACCTAACTCATACTTCCCTGCTTCTGGGAGTGGGGATGGACAGGATTAGGGATGATCTATGATATCTTATTTTTGTAGAAAAAACTAATAAATAATGGTAAGTAATAATCTATATTCAATTTATAAAAAACTTGATATTCCACATTTCATTGCATGGCCAACCTGAATAGTAAGGATTTTAAAAATAATTGAATACCCAATGGCTGTTTTGTAAACATTATAAATCATGTGTGTGTATACACACACACACACACAACATGAATTCATATTTTAATTTTAATGTATAGGTTTTAAAGAAGTATATGTTCTATCTTAATTTACTCTCATTTTCTTGGTTTGGTTCACTGAAAAGTCATCTTCTATGTGTTAGGTAGTTTTAACCCTCTTTTTCTTTGGAATCCAGTAGAAAAAAAATTGGTAATATTCTGTGTATTTAGGGTAGGATTTCCAGTATTAAAACTTAAAAGTTCAGTATATATTTGTTTTAGCCATTTTCAAGGTGGTGTAATCTCTATATATTTTACTAGAGAGAATGTTTCTATTAGGTATCTTGTAACTGACAGGGAAACCTCATCCATGAAGAATTTGGCTATCTTGAAGCTTTATCTATCTGATATTGGATACTGTGCTGAAAAAAAAAAAAAGGAAAAACCCCAGATTAAGCAAATAATACCACATAGGGTATTCACTCAGAGGCTTTGTATTGTTATTAAGTAAATAATTTTAATGAGGTAATCTTTTTTAGATTTCTAAATTCACATCAAATTAGAATAGAAAGGACTTACTGAGGGCAAACATACTAATATCAGGAGTTTCCAGTGGATAATTCTTTTTAACAAAAGATGTAAGAAAAAAAACCAAATAAATAGAAATGAAAGCAAGAAAAGATAAGGTCAGGGGAGAAAGGAAGGAAAAGAGAAAGGTGATAACCAGGATTAAAGACATGTCATATTTTTGCCATATGTGTTTTACATTTTTGTTTTTTTTAAAGAAATTAAATCTTAGTTGTAACTAGTCCTCCATCTTTATTCCCTTCTTCCACACCCCAGAAATCACTTCTCTGTGTATATTGATACGTAACTCCTGGTACATGGTTTTGAAGTTTTAAAAGAAATGTATGTGTCAATATGCAATGCGTACTGTTTAAAATGTTTACTATATTTGTACGGCTATACAAGTTACTTTTCCTGTGAAAAATCAGATGTGACAGACTACCCTAATCCTTCTTCTATCTCCGAGGTGTCAACAGTTAAATGTGTGTTCTTCTAGACCTTTTCCCGTGCTTTACATTATATATAGTCTAGAAAAATTACACAGGTTTTTTTGTACTTAATACGCTATTCCTAAACTTGTTTTTTTTCTTCCACTTTAATGGTATGTCTAATGGTATGTCAGTACAGAAAGCTGTCTCTCCACTCCATTTTTTAAACTGTTGTAGAAGTAATTTACAGTTTGGCAATACCATCATTTATTTTGCCATTCCTTATTGATGTATTTTTAGGTTGGCTTTCACATTTTTCGTCCTTATAAGCAATGGTGTTTTGAACCCCATTGGGTTCATCTTTATTTCTGTAAGGTAAGTACTGGGAACCAGAATTGATAGGCTGTTGTGTATGTCCATGTTAAGTGTTTCTTTGCCACTGTCAGATTGCACACTCCAGATTGGTTTTTCCACACTATTCTCTCCATCTTGCTAACAATTATTTACCCTTTTTACTTCTCCGTAGGGTTTGCTAGCAGTGGGCATCAGTAAGTCTGTTCAAACACCAGATCCTACTCATCCGTAAGGACATTGTCTTTATTTTGGTTTTTTGGGGGGCAGCAAGTCATTGAAATATAAGCAACTGAATGCATGACTCACTGCTGTGTCAAAATAAATTCAAGATCTAATTTGAAAATGAAGTTTAAATTACCTTTATGCTTTGTAACAGCATAGAGATCTTGTTCTCTTTGTAGTTGATAATAACAAAGCACATATTTTGATCTTAGAGTTCTATTTTATTTGGTTAAAGGAAACATTCCACATTTAGACTAATAGGCACTCAATCTAAAATTTTGGTGGTAATTTTTTTTAAGTTTATTTATTTTGAGAGAGAGAGCCACATGTATGTTCTTGGGTGTGAGGGGAGGGGTAGAAAGCCCAACATGGGACCCAGTCTCATGAAGCGTGAGATCATGACCTGGGCTAAAATCAAGTCAGACACTTAACTGACTGAGCCACCCAGGGACCCCAATAACTTTTATTAAATCTCTATTTAATGTATTTTAATCCTTACATTTTGATTTTGAAATTGTATTTCTGCTAACATTTCAAAATTTATTTGTAAAATGAGTATTCTTTTTAGAATATATTATTTTGAGTCACATCAGTTATTTGATATTCTTTTTACTAACACAACTAACATAATACTTTGAATTCCACATGTATCATTTAACAAGCTTCAGTAATAGAATTTGATCTATCTTAAAGGCAAAAAAAAAAGCTATTTTATTTCTGTAAAGGAGTCTACATATATGCTTTATATAAGTGCCTTTTTTTACTCAAAAGCAAGATGCTACTGTTTTCTTATAAATAATGACATATTTTGAATATCCTAAAACTGTCAATAAAGCTATTACAAAGAACAACTAGCTTTCTAATCTGCTAATTACACATTATTACAATATTTTACTATGTCAAAAAATTATTTTCCTGACCAGTTTTATGTACCAAAAATTTTAAAACAGGATAAAATTTTAAAATTTGGGGTTATGAAGATTTCTTCTTAAGGTATTTTTCAACAATCTACTGCCCAATAGAGTATTGAGTATTCTAAGTAGTAGAAATATTTTGTATCTGTCCGGTATGATAGTCCCTAGCTGTAGCTACATGTGGCTGTTGAGCATTTGAAATGTGGCTAGTGCAACTGAAGAACTACATTTAAATTTTTATTTAGTTTTAATTAATTTAAATTTAAATAGCTTTATGTGGCTGATGACTAATATTGGACAGTGCAGATCTACATAGTTAAAAATTTCAGTAAGAAACTACAAGATTTTTGAAAACACATAAAATGAAAATAATAGCATTTAATTTAGATCTTAATTAACTTAAATAAATATGTGTATCCCTAATTTGGGGGGGTAAATTTCAGAGAAAGTAAGTTTTTCTAAATCATGCTGGTAGAACGTTGTCACATCTATAAACTGAGAATTCCCTATGGCAAGATTACTACATATTTGCAAAAATAATTAAAAAGCAATTTTAATTGAGACCTATTGTTTAAATTTGCATCTGCCAGAAGGGTGCCATAGAGTTTGACTTTGGAAGTAAATTTCCCAGGAAATATTTTTGTTAATGAGTGGTTCTTTACCTCATATGTTTTTGAACTTTTTAATACTCCGTATTTTATTAACACATACAGTAATACAAAATAATGCACATACAGACCAAAGATTCTTAGAAAACAAATGAAAAAAAAATTTTTAAACATCATGAACACACCCAGAAACTGAAGCTCATAGTCCTGTTAATAGTAGTTAGTTGCTGTGTACTGAACTTCAGAACCAGCAACAAGTGTCCAGCATCAAATTATAGGTAGTATAAATCAGTGATTGGCTGTGCCAGAAGACCATAATATTTAGTTAGAGGCTGTATTACCAGGAAATTTAAATGTTACCCTTTTAATTAAATATCTGAATGCATTTTTAAATAGATTAGTTTAATCAGTATTTGGGATACATAATAGTAAAAGTGCCTCTACTTGATCAAAACAGACTATATGGAAAAGGGATTAGAAAATACCTGAATTTAACCATATTAACTCTGTTTTTATATTTTTTCAAAGATCTTCCAGTTTTTTTCGTTTCATATATTGATTTTCTGACTTAAGTTTGGCACTTACATTTTACTTAAACATAAAGCCATGACATCTCGATATTGTGAGTTTTGGTTTTCTTTTTCACTGACTCATGAAACATGTTTTAAAACAATTTGTATTTCTTGTAAACCGTATTATCTTTTTTATTTTTCAGGTATGGATTTTCGAATATGCGCTATATTGCTTCACTGATTAGTGGGGTTGGTATTTTCATGATGGGTGCAGGATTATCTTGGTATCATGGAATCATGGGATTGCTTAATCCACAGCCAATGGAATCCCTTCTATGGGTAATCTTTTTTTCCCCCCCCCCTCAGTTTTCAAGTAATATGAAATAGTGATTAAGTACAGTAGAATGCTTTGTCACATTGATGTTAAAGAAAGGGACTAACACATACCTTTTTGACTATAATACTTGGTTATGTATCTGTAGTTGTATTTTTTCAAACATGACTAGACATGACCTCTAAGTCCATATGATTCAGTGATGTTGAACCAAGAGTATCTCTGTAGGTACAATCATTAAGCACTGACTCCTTGGTTAAAATCTTGGGCAGTTCCATTCATTTCTCCAGTTACTGTTAAAGAACAAGAACATCTCTATTCATTTTTAGTCCCAAGAATAATCTATCAGTAATTAAAATAGACAGTCCCACACAGTCGTAAGTTGGAATTTTATTTAAAGATCTTTTTCTTTCACGCGTGTAGATAGGAAGCCTATACTGGGTTAATGGTAGGATGGGAGCATGGTCACCTTCTGTATAATCCTACTTAGGACTTCTACCCTTCTCTTCTACTCCCTAGATTGCTCTGGCAGCATCAAAGGTAGGGATAGGGGACAGAAAAGTAAGACTTTACTGACAGCAGCATCATTTTGCAGTGGTTTCCTCTGGTCTTTGTAGATTCTTAAAGCTGCCTTTTTCTCTCATGGAAACTTCTTGGAGATTACCCTGCGTGGCCACTCTGACTCTAGCTCTCTTGATAAACAGATTGGTCACGTGCCAGCCGCTGTCAGCTTCTGCATCTTGTGTAGTTCCAGATTGTTTCTGCTGAGGTTGCCTTGCATTTTCAAGAAGGCTCTTTGGGCAGCTGATCTCTTTTCAAAAGACTCGTACTTAGAATTCCGTGTTTGGACCCTGTGTGTTAAAACAGACATCTTTAATACCCTCTCAGTGAGGGTGTATTTTTTTTTTCAAACATAATTATTTACTCTGTTGACACAATATCAGTTAGTAGACTTGCCAATAAATTTATTTTTATATGTGCATTAGACATAGTTCACTGTAAACTCTAAACAGTAAGGGTGCACGTCCAGCTTTCTGAGCAATCTTAACAGTTAACAGCTTTCTCCAAAGAAATCTTCACTTTTGCTCATAACCTTAGCTTTTCTTCATGGGCTAGTGGGTGTGGAGCTAGGGGTTGCAGAACCAGCCTAGGGCATCCTCTGTCCTGGCCTGAAGAGACGGAACAGCACCTCATTTTGGAATGTGGGAGAACTTATAACCTAATTTGTTCTCAACTGCAGTGAGTTTCATTTAACATCTTATTACACCTATGTACCGACACAATAACAAGCCTATTAAACTAGGCTTTTCCTACCATTTTTATTGACTGATTTCTTAGCATATAATTGAAATGAGCAGGTATATTTTCTCCATTCTGAAAAGTTTGGTCACTTTATAGATAACCTCATTTGTCTGATTTGTACGGTATTACTTCATAGAGGCTAAGTGGTCAGTGAAAATTAGTTAAATTTTTGATTGTGTATAAGTTTTAAAGTTTCTAGAAGCTCTTCTTTCTGTCTTATTGTAACTAAATGAGGTTCCTTCATACTATGACTCTTGGTTAATATATAATGGTTAACATACCATAGACCAGTTTATGTTTATTAGATTTTGGAATCACTGGCTGATACATACTGTTTCCCTTTTTTGGGTGACAAGTGTATCTTAAATCCTTTCAGGAAAGAGATAGAAGGATTAAAAAAATTACTGAGACGTTTAGCTACTCTTTTAATTATGTTTTAGGTTGGCAGTAGGATTCAGTGGGAATAGCCTAGAATTAAAACTGGAAAACCCATATTTAAGTTTTTACCCTGGTATCACTTTTGTGTACTCAGGAAAATCACATAGCCTTGGGACATCTCAGTTTCCTTAGTAGAATTATGAGAGTGTTGGACTGGAATCAGAATTTTCCAAACTTCTGTTTCAGGGAAGCCTAGGGTTCCAAGAAGGAAATGTTGAAAATTCTACATGTGTTTGGTTTGGAGTACATTTAAAATTGTTTAAATTTGTGTTGCTAGGTTAACTGTTTATATACACCTTGGATTAAAGTTTTTTGAAATCTTTCATTAATCCAAGAGTATCCTGGAACTGCAAGGTAGATGGTGTTACCCGCCTCCCCCAAATTGATTACTGTTTATAACTGGTTATCTTTCTGAATCAGGATTGGTACTAGGCATCCAAACAAAATCCAGAAGTTACATGGGTATGGATGTGGATCTTACTGTATCCTGATATCCACACCCCAGATTTCAAATGTTTGTGTTCATTTTCAACTTCAGAAAAATTTTCATACCAATTAAGTAATTTTTTCATATTTTATATCAAGAATTTAACTTAGGTCATGGTATCACATTCTACAGAGAAGATAAGTTTAAAAAATGAGACGGCCATCAGATTTTTAACTTTTTTTTCCTTTTATGAAGATACACCATCTATCTCATTGTCCTCGTTTGAGCTGTTTCCCATCAAGATCCTGATCTGGCTAGGATTTCAATTTATGTTTCCGTTTTAAACATTATAAATTTTATGCATGAATCATTGTGATTCTTTAATGAAATATTAACTTATGCTTTAATACTTATTTTCTAGGCATATTGTATTTTAGCAGGATCATTAGTATCTGAAGGAGGTATGTACTGTCACAGTATCTCTTTATTCTTAATTTAGTAATATATATTCAGCAGTCCACTCTTATAAATTGCTAAATTCCATTGATTAAAGAAAAACTAGAAATAGGAATCTACTTTGAGGAAGTAAATTCTTTGTATAATATGGTTATTCCTATAATGGGTGGGGGCAAGGGAAAACCTTTTTGTTTTTGAGTATTTTATCGTAATAGAACATTTGGAGCGAAGTATAAAAACATAACTACATATTGAGTTTTTAAAAGTCGGGTTTTAGTAGTGTTAGTCACAGAAAGGTCACTCTTTGCAATAAAATATTTCAAAGTTTCTGCAAATTTCATCTGTAGCAGTTCTATGACAGAGAAGTACTGACATCATGTGGGAAACTGCCTGACTCATTGCTGAATTCATAGTGTGCTTACTTTCAAAACGTTGTCATTTGCTATGCATAGTGTTCCCTTCACAGTCTGTAAAATGATGATAACACTACCTGCCTCAAAAGGTTGGGAGGGTCAAACGTAAATGTGCTTAGCATGCTGCCTGCCAACCAGTTGCTGTCCAATAAATTAAGGTCATTAGGTTGTAGTCAGGAAATTAAAATTATTACGGTTTAGAAATATGGGGAATACTAGAAATTCATTGTGATGTGATGATTTTCGGAGTCTTGATAATGACTAGTTAATAGAGGACTTTTCTTTATTGACAACCTTGGCATTAAAAGTGTTGTGCCTCTTTAGTTTGAGATGCCATCTTTAAAGCTGGGAGGCATGAAGCTTTTTCCTTGCTGATATGAATGCTTTTCTTTCAGCAACACTTCTCGTTGCTGTAAATGAACTTCGTAGGAGTGCTCGGGCCAAAGGAATGCCATTTTATAAATATGGTATGTATTTTAGGTGTCCTATTTCATTCACCTCCTTTATTTTTTAAAATTGCCTAGCGCTGTTTCTTTTTTCCTTATAGATGTGTATAAAATATATCTCAGTGTCTTCCTGTGTGACTCTTACAATATATACGGTCTCTTTTAAAAAGAGAAATGTAGTGTGATATGAACGTGAATACTTTGTATTTTAACTTAAGTGAACTATAATATTTCTGTATGTACTTATATTATTAGAGAAAGTAAAAAAAAAAAAGAAAGTAATTTGACTTTAAATTTGTTACTGTCAACATTTAAACCATGAAGTCATGTTTACATTGAACAGGATGTTTAAAATCAGGATCTCATACATTTTTGTCTTAATTTATATCTTAATTTTGAATGGATACTTATTAAAATGTTACCTGATAGTATCAAATTAGGATTTCAGAAAATTTCTTTTCTTGTCTGTACCCCAACCGATTAAGTAATGGAAAGTCGTGATCCTAGTACAAATGTTATATTACTGGAGGATACCGCAGCAGTCTTGGGAGTAATAATAGCAGCCACGTGTATGGGCCTTACTTCTATAACAGGTAAGTATTTCATAAATTACAGGTGATTTATTTGTAGTACTTAAGTAATTGTCTAATATGTGGGTATTTTCTTTTATATCACTGAATAATTTAAACCAATAGAGATTGTTAAATACTAATTCCATACTAACCATTTATTTGTATAAGACAATTAAGATAGCAAAAGTCTTCAGATGTCTCTCTAGAAATTTTCTTTGTTTGAAATACAGAAAGGCTGTTAATAGAGCATTTCTATAATGTGCTTAACCTTCCTAGATGTGCCTTAATAAATTATGCAAGTACTCTGAGCTTCCTATTGATATTTGGCCTAGTGACCTTGTAGGTTTATTAAGATGATATATGGGAGAGAACTTTAATAAACCCTAAAGTTCAAATAAATATGTATTGTGGCTCTTGTTCATTTGTCTTCCATTGTTAGTGCCAATAACAACTGCTGTTGCTTTCCTGTTTCCTGGACTCTCTAGTTGCATTTATCCTCATTTTGGTAACTAGTTAAGTGTTTGGAAGACCAGTACAGATAAATAAGAAGACAGAAAAATCATTTTTAACTTCTAAAACAACCATTTAGTATAAAAAAACTAAATTTCTGAGGTTACAGTTCTCTCAGAATGGAACTGCTTCCATTTTTACCCATTTGCCCTTGCATACTTGAAATAATTGTAGGTGGTAAGCTTCCATGCTTCTGCAGTGTTTCTTAAAATAGTCGGAAATATGAATGGATCTTTCTTACTTTGAATGTACATTTTAAGACTAGGCCAGCATTCTCTAATGTTCACTGTGATCCAGAATATTTGCATTGTTCTTCCAATTGACCTTCCCATTTTAGACATTTCTTAGACAAATTATTACTTAGCAAAATTTTAGGCTTAAGGAAAGTGAGACTTGATGAATAAGTCAACTGTTAATAGATTTTCTTTTACAAATAATAAAAAACAGTCGGATCAAACTTATACAAATTTTAGTTTTTAGAGTTTCACGTTGTTTTAATTAGCTAGGTTAATTCATTTAAATTAAATAACATGCCAAGAAATCAATAAAACATTTTCCAACTAATATTTCTGTGTTTTCTGAAGGATTATTTATATAGGTATATTTTTAAATAAAAATAATGATGTAAATTTGTATTTTTAAAGAGCAGTATTTGATTTTGAACTCTGTAATTACAAGCTTCCTAGTGGATTATGTTTTACAAGTGGGTCATTTCCAGCACTGTAGTACAGATTAGTCATTTTACTTTTTAGTGTTATATTTTGACTAAATGTTAGTAAAGCTAGTGTGTAAATTGACATTTTTTTTAGTAAAATGAATGTTTACCAAGCATATTAATTTAATACTAAATTTAATATTGATATTTGATCTTTGGAATAAAAAACATTTAATCATAAAAGTCTTGTATGTTAAGTTTATTAGGAAAATTCTAAATATATTTATTGATGTCTGATAATCAGCTCTTCTCATTGGTTCTGGGAGAGAATTAAGTCCTAACAAACTAAGGCAAACTTTAGAATCAGAATCACCTGGAGGGCTTGAGAAGACAATGAATGCCGGTCCCAACTCCAGAGTTTCCAATTCAGAGTCTTAGGTGAGGCCTAAGGACTTGCATTTTTACCAAGTTCTCAAGTGATGCTGATGCTGCTGATTAAGGAACCGTACTTTGAGAACCACTGCTCTAAGGTACCTATAGCATGCAGTGAGTTAACTTTTCTCCTTTGTATCTAGAATGATACTAGCTATGCATCATCCTTGAGTGAATGAGAAGAGTGATCCATATCATTTTTTGTATGGCTTAATTTTCTCACAGAACCTTGATAAGAAAAAGAGACAAAAAATGTTTTGTTTTGTTTTTCAGCTTTTGATCTCCCAATTATTTTGTCAACATGGGACAGGAAAAGTGCTATTAATGTATCAAAAAGAAATGGGCTCTATTATATTATTAATATGTATATGATATCTCTAAAATGCTCTGGACCCTCACTCATGTAATGACCAGATGCAAGAAAACAGATCTTAAATAATTAAACAGTCTGATACTCCTATGTAGTGTGAAGCACATTGTAGCATCCCCATTTTGTAGTATAGTAAACCTGTTGGGACAGTCATTAAAGGAATTCAGAATGAATTTTGGGTCCCTTGGTTTACTAATTCTGGTTCTTTACTCACTAAACCTGATTGAAATAATAGAAAATGTTAATTTACTTGAGGGTTGATGGGGGGTGGGAGGGAGGGGAGGGTGGGTGATGGGTATTGAGGAGGGCACCTTTTGGGATGAGCACTGGGTGTTGTATGGAAACCAATTTGACAATAAATTTCATATGTTGAAAAAAATAAAAAGAAAAAAAGAAAATGTTAGTTTACTGACTTCTTATGTACTTTATTTAGGTAATCCCCTGTATGACAGCCTAGGTTCTTTGGGTGTGGGCACATTACTAGGCATAGTCTCTGCGTTCCTCATCTACACTAACACAGAAGCACTCTTAGGGCGATCCATCCAGCCAGAGCAAGTACAGCGGCTGACTGAACTCCTGGAGAACGACCCATCAGTAAGGTCAGCTTATTCCAGTGATGCTGCTAATAAGGTTTACAAAAACGCATTATGAAATTTGTCAGTTTTTGCTTCACATATTTCAGTGTCCTGTTGTTAGGTACATGTGTATTTATAATTTTGCATATGTTGTTTATGAAATCTAAAAAAGAGCTATAAGTAAAAAAGATGCACTGTGGCAGATTTGAAATTTTCTGGAAGAGTGAAATCTGTAGATTAAATTGGTAGAAAAAATAAATGTTAGTAATCCAGAAAGTTCATACAGTTTTTTCAGTTATCTATCACTGTGTGCAAATTACTTCAAAACTTAGTGATTTAAAACAACATTTGTTACCTCACAGTTGGTGTGGGTCAGGTATGGTTTACCTGGGTCCTGAACTTAGGTTTCTTATAAACTGCAGTCAAAATTGTGGTTTATATACACAATGGAATACTACATGGCAATGAGAAAGAATGAAATATGGCCTTTCATAGCAACGTGGATGGAACTGGAGAATGTGATGCTAAGTGAAATAAGTCACACAGAGAAAGACAGATAACCATATGTTTTAACTCTTATGTGAATCCTGAGAAACTTAACAGAAGACCATGGGGGAGGGGAAGGGAAAAAAAATTAGGGAGGGAGCCAAACCATAGGAAACTCTTAAAAACTGAGAACAATCTGAGGGTTGATGAGGGGTGGGAGGGAGGGGAGGGTGGGTGATGAGTATTGAGGAGGGCACCTGTTGGGATGAGGACTGGGTGTTGTATGGAAACCGATTTGACAGTAAATTTCATATTTAAAAAAAAAAAAAAAACAATGCAGTCAAAAGGCGTTGGCTGGGACTGGAGTCATCTCCTGGGGAAGGATCTTCTTCTAAGCCCGCTCATGTAATTGTTGAGAGAATTTAGTTCCTTACTACATGGGTGTCTCCCACCTGGCCTCTTGCTTCATCATAGTATGCAAGATGAGAAGGCAATAGATACTGAGTGTGGACAAGATGAAGTCACAGATCGTCATCTAATCTTGGAAATGATAGCTCCTCACTTTGCCATGTTCCCTTGTTTAGGACAAGTCTAGCCCACATTGAAAGAGAGAGAATTGCACAAGGACTTGAGTACAGGAGGTGGGGCTTATCGGGAGCCATAGTAGACACACTGCTGATCACAAACACTTTTCTATCCAGTTAGTTCTGTACAGGTACATAAGGAAAAGGTATAGCTGCATATTTTCATTAGCTGCAATTTAGTATTAGTCAAATAATGAAATTTTTAAACGTGTTGTTAAGACTGAGGTAGGTATACTTTTTTAAAAAGAGTAAATTATATAGTTTCTTGCCTTTCTGGACAAGTTTTGTTTCATTTTGGGCATATATAATTTTATAAATATTAAATGTTATTTTCATCCTAGTTGATAAATATACTTCTTTATTTCTATGGCTAAAGAATTTTAGACTCAATATTTAGTAACTTGCTCAGGATCACTCAGAAATTAGAGTCAAATGTTTTAAGAGTATTTGGAGTCTCATTTAAATTTGTTTTCCCAGTAGCTCTGTCTATCCCCAGGATTAACTGTTTTCTATTGTTTTATATGTCCTGTAAAGAAAAGATGTTAATAGTGGTTACCATAGAAAGAAAAGACTTTCTCATTAGTTTCCTAAGGAAGATTGATTAGGGTTAGGGCAGGCAGAAGGGATGAAAAGCAGTTATGACACTTGAACATCTGCTTCTCTTTCTGAAGATCTGGAGGGGAAATCCTGCCTCTGCTGTTGACTAGCTGAATTACCTTAGGCAAGTCACTTAGGTCCCTCTGGGAGTGTTGTATAATCTGTAAAGTAAATTTCATTCATTAAATGCCTTACATGTAGTTGCTACAGTATTAAAATTTTATGTATGTGTTGGTTCATTACTCCCCATATCAATCCCATGAGGTAGTTATTATTAACCTCATTCTGATAGTACTTTTACAGTGGTATCAAGACTTGTAAAGAAGCTTTTGGGAAAAAGAAAAAAGGATTATGAGATGAAATAACATGGTAGAAAAGCAATTTAGAGTTGATTGTTTTTAATCCACCAACTATATAATTCACAACATTTATAAAACTATAATATTTATAAAGTTTGCATCTTTGTATGCATTATGAAAAAATAGCTAAATGCACATTTTTTTGGATATTGATATATGGCACTTGATGGTGAACACTCTGAAAGCCATCTTGGTCCATTTTTATCACTGGTGGGAAAAAAACAAGAAATCTGCACTTTGCGCTATTAAAATATACATGTGCGTGTATATAAATTTGTATGCGTTGTTATTGATTACAGGGCAATTCATGATGTTAAAGCCACAGATCTGGGATTAGGGAAAGTAAGATTTAAGGCAGAAGTAGATTTTGATGGACGAGTTGTTACAAGATCATATTTAGAAAAACAAGATTTTGACCAAATGATGCAGGTAAGTTTATGTATTTATTGTTTTCTTATATAGCCAAGGGTTACAAAAATTAAATTTTTAAGTAAATAAAATAAAACTGTTACAGGTCTTAAAATCACTTCAGCCTTCAACTTCTTAGGGTTCCAAAATCAGACAAAACCCTTTTATTTACTGTACATTGGGTCAGAGACAGCAGAAGAGCAAACCTACTATTCCAGTGCTTGTTACATGCCAGGCATTTTATGTATGTTGTCTGATTTACTCTCAACAGCGCTGTGATGTAAAGAAATAATATTTTCAATTTTATACATAGGCACATTGAGACGCAGAAAGATTAATTAACTTGCCTAAAATTGCAGAGCCACAGTATGGAGTCAGATATGAATTTAGATCTCTGACTCCAAAACCCATGCTTTTTAAAATTAGAATTAAATTTAAAAGAGAATTTACAGAGGATAATATAATGAACAGTGTACAGGTTACCACTTGCCTTTGTCAAATCCTAACATTTTATTGTACTGTATTTACTTAGAATTAAAAACAAGGAATTGTTATAAAAATGGGTGAAGCTTTGGTTTTCTCCTTTTAGATCCCATTCTCCTTCCTCCATCCCTAGAACTAAAAATTGTTTTGAATTTAGTACTGTCATTTCCATTCAGTTTTTATACTTTTCAGCATATTTTTCTTAACATAGTAGTATATAGCAGCATGTTGGATATTTAAAAATTGATATAAATGGTATACTGTCTGATTTCCTCTACAGTTTGTTTAACAGCATGGTTGTGAGATTCTCCCATATTAATATATACATATACCTCTAGTTAATTTATTTTAATTGCTATCTAGTATTCTCTAATGAATCTGTTGTAATTTATTTATCCAGTCTCCACTTGGGCATTTCTGTCCACAGTGTCATTCTCATACATTTCCTTGTTCACCTATGCAAGAATTTCTTTAGAGTAGTGCACAGCTAGATTTAAAATAGATAGGCTATTGAGTAAACTTACCCTCAGCTTCCCTAGGTCTTGGCAAATTGTGTAAAGTGTGTCAGTTTAACTTCCATCATTAGTATATCAGAGTTTCTATTATTTTACATTCTTACTAGGTGGTATTATATTGACAGTTTTTAAATTGTTGTCATTATGATAAATATGAGAATTACAATTTATATTTAATTATAATTTATATTCCCCCTGGTAGTAGTAACGAGGTTAGTAAGCACTGAAATTTATTAACCATTGGGATTTCCTCTACTTGCTTGTTTATTTAGTTAATTTCTGTTCTTCTGACAGATTTATAAACATTTTATTTGTAATATGCTTGACACGAATCCTTCCTCAGTTGTGTATACTAGTTTGTGATTTACTGTTTCACTTTGTTGTACAGAAGGCTTAATGCATTTTTAAACTTTATGTTAAATTTGTAATCTTTTTCTCTAGGCTTTTTATTATCTTGTTCAAGAAATCCTTCCTTTTCCCAGTATCATAAAAATATTCTCCTTTTTCTCTAAAAATATTGTGGTTTGTTTTCTACTCATAGTTTTTTAATTCACTTAGAATTATTTGTTTTTTTAATGATTTGTGGTAGGGATTTAATACTTTTTTCCTATAGAAAAATAATTGCCCCGGCACTATTTATTGAATAGTCTGTTCTGTTCCCACTGATTTTGGTAAGCTACCTCTGTGAAGTATTATACTCAATTTTTTGTTGAATTAAATTGTTTCAGAACTAGGTCATCCATCGCCTATTGTGTGAAAGTTTTTCATTTTCATCAAACTTAATGGTGTTACGATTTTTTAAAGAAATCATCAGTGTACTACTATGATTTTTTTAAAAGTTATTTTGTTTTTCTGCTTTCATTTTCTTTATAGGAAATTCAAGAAGTGAAAACTCCTGAAGAACTAGAAACCTTTATGCTTAAACATGGAGAAAATATTATTGATACTTTAGGAGCTGAAGTAGACAGACTTGAGAAGGAACTGAAAGTAAGATGTCTTTGTAATAGTAATAATGCCACCTGTTTTTGAGTACATATGCTGTGTCAGACACTGCTGATTGCATCCTGTGTATGCATTTACCTTCTTAGTAACCCCATGGTGTATGACTGGTAGTTGTGAACCAGAAAAATTACTGGGTTAGAGAAGTTGGGTAATTTACTCAAGGAAGGTAAGGAATTGGGATTTGAGCCTTTGTCGTTCAATTCCAAAATCTGTACCTTCAACCACTATTCTATACTGCTTGCTTAGTTTTCCAAAATAGTCAAAGATTTTTTGTTTTGAAATAAAAAGTATTTTGTAAGTTTCTAGAGAAAGATAAAAGGGAAACTTCAGATTTTGTTCAAAAGTTTGAAAAAATAGAATGTGTCCTTGAGTATACGCATCAATCTTCCTTTTACTCCATCTGTCATTTTATATTTCCTTTTTGCTTCTGTTCAGTTGGAGATCATTACAATCTATTGGTTTTTTACTGAAGTATTACCTGATAAGAGTATCTTTTTTTTTTTTTTAAATGTTTATTTTTGAGAGACAGCACAAGCAAGGGAGGGAGGGCAGATAGAGGGAGACAGAATCTGAAGCAGGCTCCAGGCTCTGAGTTGTCAGCACAGAACCCGGTGTGGGGCTTGAACCCACGAACTGTGAGATCATGACCTGAGCCGAAGTCAGACACTTAACCGACTGAGGCACCGAGGCACCCCCCTGATTAGACTATCTTTAAACATGTCTCAGTGTTTTCAGATTGTCTTTCATTGGCTCTTGAGTTCAAGTTTTTGCAATAAATAAAACTTATAAAAGATCTTTGACATACATAGCTTGTTGAAGGGAACACATCTTTCTTGATGTTGACCGTTCTTTTGTTAAAAACTGAAGGGAAATAGGGGTGCCTGGGCGGCTCAGTCAGTTAAGCATCCGACTCTTGATTTTGGCTCAAGTCATGATCTAGGGTCATGAGATAGAGCCCCATGTGTGGCATTTCACTGGGCATGGGGCCTGCTTAAGTATGTACATGCTCTCGCTCGCTCTCTCTCTCTCTCTTAAAAAGAAAAATATTGAAGGGAAGAATTTCTATCACTACTTACTATCTTTTCTTTTAGACTCTAGATATCTGATCAGATTAATAGGACATCAAATAATACAATTTTGTTTATGTTAATATTATAGTTTACAACATGATTTTCAAGTTTTAGAGGAGCAATTCTCAATTATTTTGGTCTTCAGATTCTTTACATTCTTAAAAATTATTGAGGACCCAAACAGCTTTTATTTATTCAAATTATAATACTTTATTGATATTTACCAAATCATAAATTAAAACTGAGAATTTTAAAAATATTTATTCATTTCATGTTAATATAAATAATATTTTAATGAAAAATAACTATAGTTTCTAAAATGAAAAAAATAGAAGAGTGATATTGTTTCACATTTTTGCAAAAATCTAAGACCGCTGGATTCCCATATCTGCTTCTGCATTTATTCTGTTGACATACATTGTTTCGGTTGAAGGATATAAAGAAAAGGGAGTAGTCTTTGTAAGTATTCTTAAAGCCTTTTCAGATAATTGTGGTATTCTTATGTGATGTTAAACCCATACCTGACACCTGGTAGCCTCTTAAAGCTTAGTTGCAGTGTGGAATCTGAAACCATATCAAAGAACTTTCCACATAACTGTTTGTGAAGTTAAGGGACACAGTTCACAAGATCACCCTCCTTTCTGGCACCAGTTACAAAGTTCAAGGGATTCCTCCTATCATCCTAGGTTTGATAATTCACAAAAAGGACTCACAGAACTCACTGGTTGCTTTTATACTCCTGGCTATGGTTTATTACAGTGAAAGGAAGGCTTAAAACTAGCCAAGGGAAGAAGTGCACAGGAGAGAGTTCTAAACACAGTTTCAGTTGTCCTCTCCACTGTGGAGTCATGGACACTGTTACTTTCCTGACAATGATGTGTGGCAGTTTGCAGAGTATTAATCAGGGAACCTTAACTGAGCGTTGGTGTCCAGAGATCTTACTGGGGCTCCACAGTTGACTGCTAAGTGGTCAACCTTTCATCTCTAGCCACTCCAAGGAATAGCTGACACTTTTAGTCTCTAGTCCCATTTGGATATATAGCGGATATTGTGTGGCCAAAGATAAACAAAGACAAAATTTTCAGCCAGGACATTCCAAGGGCCTAACAATCACCTCCCAGTAGCCAAGGGCAAAGGCCAGACCTCTCTTGGGGTATGGTTAATTATCTACTATACACTATTAAAATTTGTTGGTCTGTCTTTGTACTCTGGATGGATCTCTTAACCCATGCATGATTCCAGAATGTTATGAATTGGCCATTTGGGAAATACTAACTCACTGAATTTATGTACATCTTTCAAATGGTGACACATTTCTAAGTATTCGGAAGCTGTCAGGGTCATGGTGGTAGATACAAGTTTTTCAGCATTCTAATATTCATTTGAAAGCTTGCATTTTACCATTAGCAACAAATACTGTTGTTTTCCTTGAAGTAACAGATTCATTTTGTTCATTTTTTTTTCATTTTGTTCATTTTTTAAGAAGATCCCTGCCAAATACCCAATTTGAATAACCGTAGTTTGTTCATTTTTCTTTCAAGTAAAAATGGGGTTTACTTAGATAAGCTCACTTTTTTGTTGTTGTTGTTGTTAAGAAGGCTCCACCCTCAAGGTAGGGCTTGAACTCACGACCCACGACCCTGAGCTCAAGACTTGCATGCTCTACCAACGGAGCCAGCCAGGCGCTCCTACATGGTGTTATGTAAACAAGCATCTGATTTAGCTCATAACTCCAGCTCGTCCCAGAGTGCTTCTCTTTGTGACCTCAGACCTCAGTGTGAAGCAGGAAGGTCTAAGAATACTCCCCATTTCGTCACAGAATATTTTAAAAAGTGTACTCAGGCGTTGAGGCTTAATAAACCAATGTAAAAACATTGTAAACAATGTAAAACAATGTAAAAACTACTTCATGAAGGACTTTTTAAAGTGAAACTGGCTTTTTTTTTTTTAATGTGTCTGCCAGTAAAGGAACACAATGACTCCATATAATATGAGTTGGGTGGCAGTTGCCTTGAATTGTGCAAAGATGCCATCAATTTTATCTACCATTGCTTTTATGTCGTCAGAGGAAATACCAGCATAGTAAAGGCAAATAACATCAGCGTTATGAAAATAGCTTTGACCTTGGAGTCTCCCTTGAAAAGGTGTCAGAACCTTTGGACCACACTTTGAAAGTCACTTTTCCAAATATAACGCAAGATGATTCTTCTTGTGCAGGGTGACACAAGAATGAATAAACTTTGCTTTTCCATTCTATCTTTTTTTAAAAATTTCCCTGGAAAGGATAAAATAATGAGCTTTTAGACTAAATCTTTATTTTAGCTTTACTCTGTAATAGAAACAATAAGTCAGAAGCCAGATATGAGAATAATTAACAAATTGGTCATTCTTAACTATATTTACTCTTATCACAATCAGATAAATTTATTGGTTTTGTTTAGCTTTGTGCTTTAATTAGAAGCTATTAAATCTTTAACGCACTGAACTAACTCATGTGTTTCTGAATTATATAAGACTTTCAAACCAGGAAGCAAACTTTAACCCATACTTTCAGGTTAGAATCCTCTCTAAGGTAATAAGGCATAATTAATGTTAAAGAAAAGTTCTTCATAATTTAGGAACTAAACCAGGAGAGGGCATAAATGTAATTCTTTTATCTTGTTTTGAAAATAAGCTGGTCATCTTTTGAAAACTAAAACTTTGGCATATTCCCTTTTTTAGTATCTAAGCATGGTTGTCTTCTCAATTTAAATTTGAATAATTATTGAATCACTTTGGAATCACACTCAATAATAAAATTCAGTCTAGCCATCTCTATTGAGTGATGCCATTTATCTGATAATTATTAGAATAGATACTATTTTTGGCTAAAATCTATAACCTGCATAGTTCCTTTTTTTTTTTCTTCAAATTTTAATGAGAGAGAGTGCACAGCAGGGGAGAGGGGCAGAGGGAAAGAGAGAGAAAAAAATCCTAAGCAGGCTCTACATTCAGTGTGGAGAATGACACGGGGTTCAATCCTATGACACTGGGATCATGACCTGAGTCGAAATCAAGAGTCAGATTCTCAGCTGATTAAGCCACCCAGGCGCCCTTACAACTTTGCATAGTTCTATGTAAAAACATTAAAAATAATAGAAGCTAATGTGTATTATAGAAGCTAATCACGTAGTATAAATGTGAAATATGTATGAAGTTCTTTGAACTGTTAACTAAAATTTTTTTGCTTTACCTCTATATTTCAGTCTTCTTCTATGAAGTTTTTATGTTTGGGAAGCAGTAATTCTATGGGAAATTAATTCAGTGGGATGATGCCATAGTATTTGCAAATTCCTAATAAGTAGTATTCCGGTTAAATGCTGTGCCCTTTACTCTGTCTTTTGCTTCTTGAATTGCATCCTCCTGTAGCATTTTTTTGAGTCTGCAACATTATAAAATTACACTATTTGCTTCTTATCTCTCTAAAGTATGAGTGTTGAAATAAATTTGTGCCATGTAAAATGTTCTAATTCAAGTTGAATAGTGCCTGGAACATAATAAATCAATAAGTATCTGTAGAACAAATGAATGAAAATTACAAATTGAGCACCAATTATTGATTTTCAGCTCTGTTTATTCAGTTTCTGCTATATACACATGATATCTTATTAGGCACTAAACATTAAAATCTAAGGATATTAATCCTATTTTTTTAATTCATATTGTGCTTGTCTTCGTATTTGGCACATTTCATGTTAGGAATTTGATAATTTTCTCTCAAAAAACTTGATTTTAAAACAGAGTACATCAAATTTTTACTTTCTTTTTCTTTTTTCTTAAAGTTTATTTATTTTTGAAAGACAGGGCACAAGCTGGGGAGGCATAGAGAGAAAGGGAGACACAGTCTCTAGGCTCTGAGGTGACAGCTGATGTAGGGCTCGAACTCACAAACCATGAGATCATGAGCTGAAGTCGGTCACTTAACTGACTGAGCCACCCAGGTGCCTCAGTTTCTTTTTCTTGAGATTAGATTTTTTTTTGGTACACATTTTACATATAGTGGTTTTTTTAGGCAGAATAATTTCAAATTTTCCATTAATACCTAAACTTTTTAAAGTCATATTGGGATGGGTTAGGGTGGATTGGAAAGAGAAAATAAAATTCAGTTTCATTTCTGTTAGAGGAAATATTTTTTTATTCTGTATTGAATTTAAGGAATTCTAGAAAAGAGCAAATAGTTTAAGGTAAAGAGAAAATTGAGAACAAAAGTGTACCCCCATGTTTGGGGGGCCCCTGGCCACTCTCATATTAGTATCCAAGAGGAGAGTACCCCCAGGTATACCGGAACAAAACTAGTCATAAGAAGAATGCCAGTGCACACTCAATAAAATGCTCTAGTTGGAGCTAAACTCTAGTGTTATATCAGATTCTTGCCTTTATAATTGAATTCCTTTGAGTAATATGCAAATGTTCCTAATCCTCACTGATTATCAGAATCACTTAGAAGAGCTTTTCCCCATGTTGGTTGATTGGTTTAATATTTACTTACTAATCTCTACACCCAGCATCGGCCCGAACTCATGACCCCAAGATCAAGAGTCGCATGCTCTTCCAACTGAGCCAGTCAGGCGCCCCTATTTTTATAATTTTTATCAAATAATATCAAAAAAATAATATACAGAATTTATAAAGTCAAACAGAACTGAAAAGCTTATAAACAGAAGTGTCACCTTCCTCACCATCCTCAGTCATGCTTAGAAGCAACCATTTTTAGTATTTCTTTTAGATTTACTGCCATATTTCTATAGGAAGATCTTAAACTGCTTCCACGTTATTTATCTCCTCTTTGATAGATGTAAGTTAGTTATATAGTTTTATATGTTCTCTCTGTCCTCCATTCTCATAATGTCATTATATTACATTTTATTACACTTTTAATCCCTCCCCCCACTCCCAGATTTAGGTGTCCTTCCTTTTTGTACCCATAAAGATACAACCCCAAGACCTTTACCTTGCTCTTTAAGTAGCAGACTACTCTAAGTGCTGCTTACTTAACCTGTATTTCCTCACTGGACAGACGTTCGTTGAAGACAAGTACTGTTTTGTTTCCTGTTCATTGTTGTATACTTCAGTGCCTGGCATAGAATAGGAATGTAATAAAGATACTTTCTGTTGCTGAAGTTCCTTAAGCCGGCATTTAAAATTTTTCACAACCTGGTTTCTGCCTGCCTTTCCAGCCTCATTACTGATCCTGCCCTTTTCGCAACCCCTGTGGCTAACTATACCATATGGCCAGTACACCCTTCTCCGGCTGACTTTGCTTGTATTGTTTCCTCTGTCTAGATGATGATCCTTGTCATCATCTATCTGGAAAACTCACTACTTTCAGGCCTTGTTTAGATACTCTCAGTGAAGTCTTAATACTCTCAGTGAAGTCTTAATCTCGTGAGTTAAAGTAATAGATCTGGCGGTTTTGTTCCCTGAGTTAGCGTTTCAGTGCATTCATTGTAATAGTTAGGAGCTTGAGGTCCAGAATGTATCCTGGCTTCGTCACTTAGTAGCTCATAACATAGGTAGGTTAGTTAATTTCTTCAAACTTCAATTTTCCCATATATAAAATGGAAATAATTGAGTTATGAGGATTTTAAAACACACATGCACGTGAAGCCCCTTACTTAGCATGGTACTTGACATAAGGGTGACTGCTTATTAAATGTTAACTGCTATTTTTATTAGCCGCAATGCTTTCACTTGTAGATGGTTACTGATACACTGGTCTTGCTGGCTAAACTGAGTCCCTCAAGGTCAAGAACAGACTTACTAATAATCATAGTTCCAGCTCCACTATTTAGCACAGTGTCTGCCACAAGACTATATGGGGTGTTGCTAAAATATATAAAATAAGTGAATGTCAGTTTATTTCTTCGGATTGTTACTGTTTTACAGTGATTTTCTTTTCACCACAAACGAGTGTATTTACAGTGCTTTGCAATGCTTGGCACATACTAGGTTCTTCATCCATTAATGTATTAACGAACATTTGGACAAACTCAGGGAGATGGGGCTACTTACCATATTGTTTATAGTGTGTAGTATTCATCTATTGATTTTTATCTTGCTAATATGCTACACTGTAGTCGTTTGACCAAATGTTGTCAGTGGCTTTAGTGATCTAACGGAATAAAAGGAAACAAAATTCAGTTTTGCTATGAATAATGTGGTGGTGATTTTTCCTTCCAGAAACGAAATCCTGAAGTTCGACATGTAGATTTGGAGATATTATAGATTTTATTGAATGAATCTCTTTGGAGGAAAGCCTTGGAAACAAGTCCGCGAGCCTGCTCTCCTGTACTGAAGGCGTCAGGGCCATTCAGAAGCTGTTTTTTTGAAGATGGAGGAAGTATTTAATGTGAAGGGCAGTTCAGCATCTACAGAATGACTACTTCATCCTTGTAAGGGACCTATTACAAGTTGAATCAATTTGGAAATCATGTTTTTATGTTTCAATAGAGAACATTTTAGTTACTTAAATTGTTCATAATTTTTCATTTTACTCTGTCAGGGTATATTGTATCTTGCGATCATGTTTCCTTTCTTCACATTTGTAAAAATAAGCATCATCCATAGGATTATGAGTTTTAATTTTGTTACCTTTGAAGATGTCACTCCATCAGAACCTGCCAATCTTGAACGTTCTGGTTAAATTTAGTTTTTAAATAGTCACTCTGTTTTTTCCTTACAGAATGTGGAAATTATTTCTACATGATTCTGCCCTGAGCATTAAGAGGAACACTCTCCTATCCTAGTTATCCATAAATGTTCATTCCAGAAACGGCTTAGTTACTGAATCGAAGGAGGACATTTCAGTCCACCTTTTAGGTTGTAGTAGTTGCCATTTTGTAAATTTCTTATCTCTCCTTTACTTTTTTCTTTATTTAGTTTAATTTTTCCAGTGTAGGAGATACAGAATAACCCGGGATGTTTCCATAGGCCAGTTTGATGGCTGGGGTTTTTTTTTGTTTTTTAACTGGCTTCAGTGCCATAATGTGTATTTACTAGGCGGTAATGCATTTATAAGCATTTTAAAATTCTGTAAAATGGACTAGAAATATTTATAATTTTACAGACGGGACAGCATTTTATTTTTAATTTATTTTAAAAGGCACTACTCATGTAAATCTGAACTGTGAGATATTTCTTGCTTTAAGAGAAAGAGAAGTAAATCTCTTATGCGGAAACTTGTGGCCATGATTTTGTATAATATCATAGTCAATAGTGTGTCTGTAACATGAGTTTCTTACAGTTATAAATGGGCATTTATCATAATATATGGTTAAAACATTATGTAAGTAAGTAGCTTTCTAGTGATAAGGTACCAAGGTGAAAAAACATACAATTCAGTAATGAAAAATTTAGTGCAAAACTACAGCTGTGTCTCCATTCATCAAAATAACTCATGCACTTTAAGTTGTTCAGGGTGGTAGTGAGCATTGTCCATGCAAGAGTTGTAGCTGGGTGATTCTTTGCTGGATAAGTGGGTGGTTGATGTAAGAACCTAACTACTTGTATGAGGTCAGTGGCTAAAAACTTAACTTAGATGGAAGTTTATGAATCACAGCAGATTGTAATGCTGGAAACAAAAAATAAACATTTGATTAAAGGGTTTGTAATGGTAATTTTTTGATCCAAAAGTGTCATGTATTAGAAAATCATGAAAATTCATGTTGGTGTACATTTTTTTTACCTTTGCAGAGCATTTTGCGTATTGTACATTTTAAGTGAAATAACATTCCAGTTTTATTTTTGAAGATATAAAATTGTTATACACACACACACAAAATTTGATTCTGGTTCTTATGGTCGCAAATTCTTCACTTTTTTTTTTTTAACTGTGTTTTACTCCTTATACTTCACTCTATACTGTTTATATCTTCTCTCCCCTTCCCACTTGCCATTTGTTAGTCCCATGTCACTGCCATATGGGAAGGTACGTGATTATATCCAATTACCTCCTAGGAAAATTACTCTGAAAAATTCCACATAGCAAAAATAGGAATAATGAATTCATTTAGGAAAGAATGTCAAAGTTGGGATACAGAAGTTATTCCAAATGGTAGGTTTTTTAAGGATTCCCTAAAAGAAGCCAATGCCGGATATTTCCTTGAGTTTTCTAATCTGATTTTGACTGAGATCATACCTATTCTTAAATAATAATTGAAGGCTTCTGTTTCTGTCATTTCTTTCCAGCTCTGTTCTGCACTGATCTTGTAAAGTTTGTTTAACAAAATTTGACATAAAGAAGTACAGCATTATCTATGAATTTGAGTATTTCTATGGAATCAGGAAATGTATGCTATCACTGCTTTTTTTTTTTTTTTCCTTTTAAACTAGAGTCAAATTTGAATTTTAAAACCAGGGAATTTGGACCTTTTTCTTTTTCTTTTCTTTTTTTTTTTTTTGAAAGAGAGTGCATGAGAGAGAGTGGGGAAGGGCAGAGAGATAGGGAGACTGAGGATCTGAAGTGGGCTCTGTGCTGACAGCAGTGAGCCCAGTGTGGGGCTCAAACTCACAAACTGTGAGCTCATGACCTAAGCCAAAGTCAGACACTTAACTGAGCCAGCTAGGAGCCCCTGGGCCTTTAAAAATAAGAGAAGGGGCACCTGGGTGGCTCAGTCGGTTAAGCATGGACTCTTGACCTCGGCTCAGGTCATATCTCCTGGTTCCTGAGCTTGACCCCCTCGGGCTCTGCGTGATGGTGCAGAGCCTGCTTGAGATTCTGTCTCCCTCTCCCCCTGCCCCTCCCCCACTTGCTCTGTATCTCCTCTCAAAATAAATAAAAACAAACTTATAAATAGGGGCGCCTGGGTGGCTCAGTCAGTTAAGCGTCTGACTTCAGTTCAGGTCATGATCTCGCGGTGTCTGAGTTCGAGCCCTGCGTCAGGCTCTGTGCTGACAGCTCAGAGCCTGGAGCCTGCTTCGGTTTCTGCGTCTCCTACTCTCTCTGCCCCTCCCCTGTTCGTGCTCTGTTTCTCTTCCTCTCATAAATAAATTAAATAAATAAATAGAATATCAAGTTCAGGTTTCTTGTTTCTGTGTTTTCCAAATTAATACTTTTGAGTCCTGACCTGATGCATACCATTTGAATATTTAAGCATGTAAATCTCAGTGTATTCAAGGGAAATAGCTTCTGTGGTAGAATAATTGCGAAAGTAACGTTGGACAGTGAAGAGGGCAGTCATGGACCTGGGACTCCTACTTGTATTAAGCTGCATTTAGGAACTCAAAGGTGAAGATTGCTTGTTTTCAGCTCCGGCTGAGAGTGGATCTCTAATCACCTGTAAATAGCAGGCACCAAACTAGGTAAGGTGGCACATTTTTTAGACCAGGGCAGTGGGAGCATGAGGGATGGAAACTTATTTTTAAGTGGCCATCTTGGTGGCCAATAATAATACCTAATTCCAAGGACGGAGATTTCTGAACATGTACTGAAGAAACTGAGATAGGATTAGATTGGAAATTTTTCAAATTTTTTTCAAAAACAAAGTTAATCTCTGCCATACATCTTCCTACTCACACACCAAGTAACCCAGAATAACAAAATGGCGTAAGACTTGAATTTCGGGTATATGAATTTTAGTGTTACCTTAATTATCCCATAATTTGAAAAAAGCTTTTTGCTAAAATTGTACCATCTAAAGGAAATGACTTAAGTTTTAAATCTGATGACTTTTTGAGGTAGAATGCTGGGAACTACAGAAAATTACACAGGCATTTAGAATTTATACTGTCTTTCTTAGATTGCATTTGTCAGGCTTTGGCATCTCTTCTAAATGTGATGACCCCTAATTTGCCAAACTGTCAGAAGTCAGTGAAGCAAAGAATTGAAGGTAAAATGTTGATTCAAAGATTGTCTCCCCTAAATCCCTCATCCCTGTGTCTGAAATGGAAATTTGGAAGGCATTTATATGGAAGATGGTTCTGGCAGCCTTTATATTTGCACTAAGTTTACTAGCATCCCTAGACTTGGTTTTATGGAAAAGAAAATTTTTGTTTCTATTGTATTTCATCTGTCTGATTTTGCTGGCAGATTAAGATGGTCCTGGTCCCTCAGGATGCTTTTTCCTTAACAAATGTCACATGGCAAGTAAGAGCAGTTCACTTACTAGTTTGGGATTTTTTTCTCCTGATAAATAAATGTTTTTGTCAACATAAATCCTTTTTTACCTCATGTAGTAAGAACTAAATTGTAAAGTGTAGAATGATATATTTTACCTTAAAAATGCCTGCATATTGGTGCCTGGGTGGCTCTCTCTCTCAAAAATAAATTTTTTAAATGCCTGCATTTTTGAACAATTTATTAATCATTGAGTATGCTTGTTAGTTTGTAAATTTCCTGGTTTTACAAAACTAAAGTGTAACAACTCTTAAATCATTTTATAATCATTTTTCAGTGTAAAGAAAACTTAGTTTTATAAGTTTATTTATTTAGAAAGAGAGGGTGCATAAGTGGGGGAAGAGCAGAAAAAGAGGGGGGCTGGGGAGAGAGAATCCCAAGCAGGCTCTGCACTTGTGCAGAGACTGATGCGGGATTCAAACTCACAAACCGTGAGATCATAACCTGAGCTGAAGTCAGATGCTTAACCAACGGAACCCCCCCCCAGGCGCCTCGAAGAGAACTGCTGTTAATATACTGTTAGGATATTATGTGTCTGATAAAGCACAAACCCAAAAAGTTCTATCCCTTATTGGTACATAGTATCATTCCATTTTGACAAAACTAGATTATGTAAACATGTTAACTAGGTTCTTTCTTTTGAGAAGTGTCTATATAACATATTTAGAGGAAAAAATACAAAACACAAAAACACCAAGAGCTGCAGCCTAGAGCCAGCCCGCACTGGGGTCCATGTTGAATTCTATGCTAATCCTAATGTAGGAATTCGGACTATTTTCTTTTTCACAAGAAACTAAACCAAAGTAATACTGAGAGTAATGTATTTTGAAGGGCGTATGTCCCTCCCCAAAATCAAAATTTATTAAAAACAGAAACACAATAATTCAGAATTTGCATAGCAAAATGAAGAATTGTATCTGTATCTTTAAGGGCTTGTAGAGGCTTTAAAATAGACTTAAAACATGTCTGTTGGTATTATGATAGCTATCAAAGGATACTTTGAGTTCTTTAATATCAGGTACCATTATACATGTATTAAGCCATCTAATCATTACAAAGAGCCAGTGAAGCAGAGATGCAGGTGAGGAAACTGAGATCCAGTTAGATCTGTAATGTCTGAGGGTATGCAGCTGGTAAAGGTCAGAGGTCGAATTTGAACTCAAAATTTGGCTCTTTACAAGTCACTGGTGAGCAGATGAGCCCAAGAGGAGTAGCACTGTATAGAAAGCAGAAGCAAAACAATCATTTTATTATAAAATAAGCCAATGAGGTAATAGGAGTCAACAAGCCACATCTAATTTGGACTGCTTGGAACAGGGGGATCAGTGAGGTGGGGTTGGGGTGGAACATTGACATTTTACAGAAGCTGAAGAATTGGCTGTCACTGCTGAGATTACTTACTTATTTTTTTATTTAACGTTTATTTATTATTGAGAGACAGAGCATGAGCATGGGAGGGGCAGAAAGAGGAGACAGAATCCGAAGCAGGCTCCAGGCTCTGACCTGTCAGCACAGAGCTGACACGGGGCTTGAACTCACAAACCACAAGATCATGGAGCCAAAGTTGGACGCCTAACTGACTGAGCCACCCAGGCGCCCCTTTATTTTATTTCTTAGAGGGGCATCTGGATGTCTTGGTTGGTTAGGCGTCCGACTTCGGCTCAGGTCATGATCTCACTGTCTGTGGGTTCGAGCCCCACGTAGGTCTCTGTGCTGACAGCTCGGAGCCTGGAGCCTGCTTCTGTGTGTCCCTCTCTCTCTGCCTCTCTCTCTCTCTCTCTCTCTCTCTCTCTCTCTCTCTCAAAAATATTTAAAAAATTAATTTTATTTTTTAGAGACAGTGCACATGGGAGAGGAGGGGGGAAAGGGACAGAGGGAGAGAGAGAGAGAGAGACAATCTTAAGCCCCTTAAGGGGATATATTTTCAAATATTACTTATAGGCCATCTTAGAGACCTACCCAGAAGGTAATAATACTTAGTTCAACTGTCAGTCATCGATTGGAACCATACAGGAAAGATATTTAGGGAAAGGTATGTAGATTAGCATTAATCAAAAATTTAAAAAATACCCTAAAATTGTATTTGAATAGATAAACCATTTATATGATACAAAATTTAAGAAGGTTCAGGGGCGCCTGGGTGGCTCAATCAGTTAAGTGTCCAACTCTTGATTTCAAGTCATGATCTCACGGTTTGTGAGATGGAGCCCTGCATGGGCTCTGCATTGCTTGGGATTCTCTCCCTGTCTGTACCCCTCGCCCACTCACATGCCTGTGCGCTCTCTCTCTTTCTCTCTTAAACTTTAAAAGTGTTTAAAATTAAGGATGTTCAAACATATACAGGGAACATTCTCGCTTCCAACTGTGACCCCTACTTACCCATTTTCCTTTCCCAGAGGCAACTAATACTACAAACTTATGATGTATTCTTACAGATATTTGGTGTGTATATGGACACAAACATACATATATACATATAAGTTTATAGCATATATTTCCTCTGTTCTACACAGATGGGAGAATACTCCTACATTAAGGAATCTTCTTATAATTTAAAAAGTACACAGCCAATTTCCAGAGTTTTGTGTTCACTAAAAATTACATCAAGAGGATATAACAGTATAGTGCTGTGCTTTACCATATGGTAGCCACTTGTGACATGGGGCTATTTACACGTAAGTTAATTAAATTGAAAACTCAGTTCCTCAGTTGCATTAGCCACCTTTTCGTGTGCTCAGTAGCTAACATGTGGCTAGTGGCTATCATGTAATACAGTGTAGATATAAAACATTTCCATTTCACAGTTCTTTTTGGACAGTGCTAACATAAAGTAATTCTAATTTCTTTAATATTTTAAAGTATCTTTGTAGTGTACAACAAAATAAGATCTTCCTCAACTTGTGATGATTTATGTCCCAGTAAACCCATTGTGAGTTGAAAATACATAAGTTGAAAACACATGTACTATACCTAACCTACCGAACATCACAGCTTAGCCTAATCTACCTTTAACATGCTCAGAACACTTACATTATCCTACGGTTGGGCAAAATCATTTAATACAAAGACGATTTATAACAAGTGTTGAATGTCCCATGTATGTTATCGACTGCTGTACCGAGAGTGAAAAACAGAATGGTTTTATCAGGTACAGAGTGGTTTAAGTATATTCGTTTACTTTTGTGTTTGCATCTAATAGGAGCTGCTGCTCACTGCTACTGCCTAAGCAGTACAAGAGTGTTGCCTACCACAGATCGCTAGCTTGGAGAAAATACCAAAATTCAAATTTTGAAGTATGGTTTCTACTGAATGTGTATTTCTTTTGCACCATCGTAAAGTCCAAACATTGTAAGTTGAACCGTCATAAGTCAGGGAGCATCTATGGTGCCTGGTTTTTGTTGTTGGAGGAGAGGGAAAGAAATTCTAGCTTAGTTCTTAAAAAAATGCATTCGTGTATAATTAGGTCTTGAGCTATAACTTGAGGCTATAACTAGTTAGTGTTACCTTGAATATGTAAATTTCTCATTTTAAAAATAATTTGAACTGGACTTCATCTCTCAAATCTACAATCAACATTCTGAACATTAGAGAACAAGTCAACCCTTAAAAATGTTCTTGAGTCATCAAAAAGTCTTACCCAGGTTGATAAAAATTATGTGATTCTGAGGATTAATTTTAGTTTAACATGGTCGCCATGCAAATGGCTAAATTGGTATGAAACTTGCATCATCTAAAGGCCTTAGAGAAGAGAACTTAGAATCAAAATTCCCAATTTCTTCACCTTGCCTTCAGAAAGTCTCTTGTAATATTTTCAGTAAGTGGCACCTTCATTTTTTCAGTTGGCTCAAATCTTGACTTCAAGCCTGGTTCCTCTGCATTTCTCATACAATGGACAATTCAATACCTTAGCAAGATCCTCTGACTCTACTTTCAAAATATATTTAGAATCCATTCAACTCAACTATTATTTTAATGTCAGCCATCATTATATCAATTGCTTTTCCAAAGTAGCTTCTTAACTGGTTTCCCCCATAATCCTAGTCCACAGTCTATTTCAACACAGTAGCTTGTGATTTTTTTGAAAATATATCCAATCATGTAATTTCTCAAAGCCTTCCTAATAGCTTCCCATCTCATATAGAGTAACAGACAAAATCTGACAAGGCTTACAAATTCTCCATGATGCATTTCCGCACTATCTCTCTGACCCCATTTTCTACTATTCTCTCCGTCACTGTTCCAGCCAGACTGGCCTTTCTGCTTTTCATACATCCTAAGGATGCTCTCTGGGCCTTTGCACTGCCTGAAATACTCTTCCCACCACATACCCACACAGCATGCTTCTTTCTTCAAATATGTGCTTAAATGCCACCTTCTCAAATGAGGCCTTTTCTCACTGCCCTATATAATAAAATAGGGCAAATCCTCTCTCCATTTTTGCCTCCAGTTTCCTAATTTTTCTCCGATTTTTTTTAAAGTTTATTTGTTTAGTTTCAGAGAGACAGAGACAGTGTGAGCGGGAGAGGGGCAGGGAGGGCAAAAGAGAGAGAGAATCCCAAGAAGGCTCTGCACTGCCAGCACAGAGCTCTATGTGGGGCTTGAACTCATGAAATGTGGGATCATGACCTGAGCCGAAATCAGGAGTCAGACGCTTAACCAACTGAGCCACTCAAGTGCCCCAACCCCGATTTGGTTTTGACCAAAGTATTTGTTCCCTGGCGTACTATAAGTTATCCCTGTTTATTTTCTTGTGTATCTCCACTAGAATGTAACATCCATTAGAGCTGTATCTCCAGGTATAGAATGAGATCTGACACATAGCAGACATTCAGGTGGTTTTGTGTATGATGCTGGTCTGTAGAAGTATAAAGGTAAAAAAGACATAAACTTGGTCTTCTGGCTCACGGTCTAGTTACACTGACAAGCGGCCCTTACAAATGATTGTAATACAGTGTCATAATGTGTCTGTCAAACATCATTTAAGTGGATTGATACTAATCTTCATCAAAACTACGTTTGTAAGGTAGGCACGCTGATATGCTGCTGAGGGGTGTGTGAACTGGGACCACCCGTTTGTAGGACCAAGAGTCTGGAAAATGTTCGTACGTTCTGACCTTGTCATTCCACTTCTAGAAATACAATCTAAGGAAATGCAGTTGCTTTCATACAAAAATTGTTTAATTTAGGAAAATGGTTCAAATATTGCATATTTATAAGGTAGAATATAATGCAATCTTTGGGAGCATTTTTTGCAGAACATTTAATAATACGGCAAAATGCTTACTATAGAGAAAAACGTAAGGACACACGCACCTAGCACTTCCAAGTTGTTACAGCTAAGGTTTGGGATGGGGTGGGAGTTCTTTACTTTTTATTGTGCACACTAAAAATATTTTTATGAGCAAGTATTTTGTAAATTTTAGGAAGTGCTAAGGACTCATTTTTTAGTGCAAAAATAAAAACAGGATACATGACTATATTTAGGACCGTTCCAATTTTGGGTACATAGAAAAAGGACTGAAAGGAAATACACTAAATACTAACAGTGTTCATACATAGGTGATTTTTCCTTTTCTGTTTTTGTCATTTACAGATTTCCTACAAGGAGCCTGTCTTTTATAATAAAAAGATAATTTAAAAGCACAATTCTTTAATCTTCTTGAGATAACGGATGTTCAAGTCTCTCATATATATAATAGAAAAAGAATGAAATCTTGCCCTTTGCAACCACATGGATGGACCTAGAGGGTATTATGATAAGTGAAATAAGTCAGAGAAAGACAAACACCATACGATTTCACTCATCTGTGGAATTTAAGAAACAAAACAAATTAATAAACAAGAGGCCAAAAACATACTGTTATATACAGAGAACAAACTGGTGGTTGCCAGAGGGGAGGTTGGTGGGGGGAGGGGTGAAATCTGTGAAAAGGATTAAGGGTACACTTATCTTGATGAGCACTGAATAATGTATAGCTAGAATGGTTGAATCATATTGTACACCTGAAACTAATAAAACACTGTATGTTTATTATACTTTAATAATAACAATTAAAAAAACTAAGATGTGAGAATCCTTGAGTTAGAATTTTAATTTTAGGGGCGCGTGGGTGGCTCAGTCAGTTAAGCGTCTGACTTCAGCTCAGCTCATGATCTCGTGGTTCCTGGGTTCCAGCCCCGCATTGAGTTCTCTGCTGTCAGCCCGGAGTCTGCCTCAGATCCTCTGCCCCCTCTCTCTCTGCCCCTCCCCTGCTCTCTCTCAAAACTAAACATTTAAAAATTTAAAAAGAATTTTAATTTTAATATTTCCTTTTAAAAAGAGGTGAGAACCCACAGTTTTAAAGGGAAAAGTCTTAGGCTCATTTCTATGTTTGAACTTGGGTTTAATACCATTAGACTTCAGAAGTTTCCCACTGGGATTTCCACCTCCAGTAATAGGGGCGTATACTGTTGTAAATCAATATGGTGGTGTGCTGAACTCTTGGTTTATATACCTGAAATACTCTCAGATCTCACTGTGGGTCACGGTGGAAATGGTGTGTTTGTCAGAGAAGACGAGGGCAATTGTTCTGTTGGAAACCTGAAAAAGAAATGCTAAAAACTGAGTCTTCGATTACTGTATACACTCAACAAATACTTTTTTCCTTGGGGGTATAACAGTTGACCCTTGCCCAACGCAGGGATTGGGAGCACCAATCCCCAAACAGTCGAAAACTCATATAATTGTATCTTTTGACTCCCCAGAACTTAACTACCAATAGCCTACTGTTGACTGGAAACCTTACTGAGAACATGAACACTTGATTGACACAAATTTTGTATCTTATATGTATTACGTACTGTATTCTCGCAATGTAAGCTAGAGGAAAAAAACAGCACTGAGAAAATCACAAAGAAGAGAGAATACGTTTACAGTACTGTGGTCTAAAAAAATCTGCATTTTAAGTGGACCTGCACAGTTCAAACTCCTGTTGTTGGAGGGTCGACTGTATAATAGTTTCGAGTGTACATGATGATTTGACATTTGTATACCTTGCAAAAGCCTATCACCTTACATAGTTGCCAAAGAGTTTTTTCCTGTGGTAACTTTTAAGAGCTGTTCTCTGAGCAACTTGCAAATATTGTCAACTGTAGTCTCCATGCTGTAATTACTTCACCATAACTTATCAATTTTATAACTGGAAGTTTGTACCTTTTGACCCCTTCACTCATTTCTCCCACCCCCCACCCCATCCCCACTGCTGGCAACCACCAATCTGTTTTCTGTATTTATGAGCTTGGCTTGTTTTGTGTGTGTGTGTGTGTGTGTGTGTGTGTGTGTGTTTCAACAAATATTTTTTGGGTGCCCTGTGTCAGTAGGCACCGTACTACCTCATAACTACCCAGGTCGTGGGGATAGGAAAGCCTCCTTGAGGCAGTGCCCTTTAAGGCCAGGCACCGAAAGAGCCCACTGCAGAATGTTCTAGGTAAGAGGGCTAGAATGGGTACAAAAACATGGCTGTTGTCTTCAGTTGATAGCTGTGTCTAATTAGGCTAACACATCTTACTCAAATAGTAACAGAGTGCATTTTCATTCCTGAGAACCCTTTTCTCGAATGCTAGTGCGGATGGTCTCCAGCCTTCAATGTTGAGTGAATTCTACTTGGCTACATTTCTGCTGGATCTGGAGAATCGTAATAGGTAAGAGTCTCATGCCTGTTTTGAAATGGTATGTGTCGTGTCTCTGGTGGTTCAGTATATTTAACTTGCTTCCTCATGAGTGTAGCTTCAAGGTATTGTTTCTTGCTGGAGTTCTGAGTTGTGATTTATCTGCTCTCGGTCGAAATATTAAATAAATCTGAGAAACCTCTAAAACCCGTTTTTATTGTACTTTTTCTTAGTGAACTCCAGATGTAACCTTAAGATGATTTAGTAAGACATGAAAGCGGGGTGGCTGTTAAACTCAGATTGAAGCAATTTAAAATTTTTACAGGAAGTTCTATCTGACGCAGAATTTCTCAGTTTATTCCAAATGGGAAAGTTGGGAACTCTAGAAGGAAAGAAATAGATGTCACAGCTGTTTTCCACCTCATTTGCTCCATGGCCTCCTATTCTGCAAGGTTTCTCCTGGGGTCTCTGGGCTGTTTTCACTTCCCTGAGGCCCAGGGCCTTTCTGTGTCCCGAAGACAGGCCTGGTTTTGCAATAGGACTACCCCTCAAAGCTTAGCAGTGTTTTCAGACGAGAAGGATTCAATTTGTTTTACAAGTTACTTAATATTTTTACTTTACTGAGGTATAATTGGTATATAACATTATATTAGTTTCAGGTGTATAGGATAAGGACCTGATGTTTGTATACGTTGCAAAATGATCACCATAATGTCTACTTAATATTCATCACCTTACATACTTACAGACGAAATTTTTTTCTTGTGATGAGAACTTTTGAGATCTGATCTCTTAGCAACTTGCAAATATGCAATACAGTATTATTAACTATAGTCACTATGCTATACATTATTTCCCCATAACTTATTTCATAATTGGAAGTCTGTACCTTTCGACCTACTTCACTCATTTCTCCTACGCCTACTCCTGCCTCTGGCCATCACCAATCTGTTCCATCTATGAGCTCTTTTGTTTTCTTGTTTTGTTTTCTTTTGTTTTGTTTTCATGTTCATTTTTGAGAGAGAGAGAGCACACGCAAGGGAGGGTCAGAGAGAGTGGGGGACAGAGGATCTGAAGCGGGCTCTTCACTGAGAGCAGAGAGCCCAACACGGGGCTTGTGAACCAACAAACCATGAGATCATGACGTGAGCTGAAGTTGGCTGCTTAACCGACTGAGCCACCCAGGCACCCCAGTTTTCTTTTGTGTTTTAAGATTCGAGATATAAGTGAAATCATAATGGTATTTGTCTTTCTCTGACTTATTTCACATCACATAATGCCCTCAAGGTCCATCCACATTGTCACAAATGGTAAGATTTCCTTCTTTTTATGGCTGAACAATATTCCATTTGTATATATATACCACATTTTCTTTATCCATTCATCCATCAGTAGACATTTAGGTTGTTATCTTCATTATAAATAATGCTTCAATGAACATGGGGATGCAGATATCTTTTTTTTTTTTTTTTTTTTAATTTTTTTTTTTCAACATTTTTTTTTTTTATTTATTTTTGGGACAGAGAGAGACAGAGCATGAACGGGGGAGGGGCAGAGAGAGAGGGAGACACAGAATCGGAAACAGGCTCCAGGCTCCGAGCCATCAGCCCAGAGCCTGACGCGGGGCTCGAACTCACGGACCGCGAGATCGTGACCTGGCTGAAGTCGGACGCTTAACCGACTGCGCCACCCAGGCGCCCCAACAGATATCTTTTTGAGTTAATATTTCTGTTTTCTTTGAACAAATACCTGGAAGTGCAATTGCTGGGTCGTAGGGAAGTTCTATTTTTAATTTTTTGAGGAACCTCCATACTGTTTTCCGTACTGGCTGCACCAGTTTGCATTCCCACTAACAGTGCACAAGAGTTCCCTTCTCTTCACATCCACCAACACTTACTATTTCTTGTCTTTTTGATAGCCATTTCTCATATAATCTTAAAAATTTTTTTTTTAATGTTTATTTTTTTTGAGAGAGAGACAATGCAAGAGAGGAAGGGGCAGAGAGAGTGGGATACACAGAATCTGAAGTAGGCTCCAGGCTCCGAGCTGTCAGCACAGAGCCCAACTCAGGGCTAGAACCCATGAACCATGAGATCATGACCTGAGCTGAAGTCAGATGCTTAACTGACTGATCCACCCAGGTGCCCCTTACATAATCTCTTCTTTTTTTTTAATTTAAATTCCTTAAAGTTAGTTAACATACTGTGTAATATTAGTTTCAGGTGTAGAATATAGTGATTCAACACTTCCATACAGCACCCGGTACTTACCACAACACACTTCTCAATTCCCATCACCTGTTTAATCCATTGCCCCTCCCTCCCCCCATCTCCCTTCTGGTAATCATCATAACAATTAAGAGTCTGTTCCTTGGTTTGCCTCTCTCTCTCTCTTCCCTTTGCTCATTTTCCCTCCTTAAATTCCACATATGAATGAAATCATGGTATTTGTCTTTCTCTGACTTAATTCGCTTAGCATAATACTCTCTAGCTCTATCCATGTCATTGCAAGTGACAAGATTTCATTCTTCTTATGGATAAATAATATTCCATTGTGTGTGTGTGTGTATACACATACATACCACATCTTCTTTATCCATTCATCATTCAATGTATACTTGGGCTGCCTCCATAACTTATTACAAATAATGCTGCTATAAACATTGGATTGCACGTATTCCTTTGAATCAGTATTTTTGTATTTTTTGGGGTAAATACCTAGTAGTGCAATTACTGGATCATAGGGTAGTTCTATTTTTAACTTTTTGAGGAACCTCAAAAAGCAGTTATACTGTCTTCCATAGTGGCTGTACCAGTTCGCATTCCCACAGTGCATGAGGGTTCCCCTTTCTCCACATCCTTGCCAACATCTGTTGTTTCCTGTGTTGATTTTAGCCATTCTGACAAGTGAGGTATCTCATTGTAGTTTTGATTTGCATCTCCCAGATGATAAATGATGATGAGCGCCTTTTCACGTCCTGTTGGCCTTCTCTGTACATCTTTTTTAGGAAAAATGTCTATTCATGTCTTCTTTTTTAATTGGATTATAATAGCCATTCTAACAGGTGTGAGGTGGCATCTCGTGATTCTGATTCCATTTCCCCAATGAGGAGTGATGTTGAGCACCTTTTTATGTCCCTGTTGGCAATTTATATGTCTTCTTTGGAAAAATGTCTGTTCAGATCCCCTGTTCATTTTTAACTGTGGGTGGTTTTTTGTTTTTGCTATTTTTATGACTTCTTCATATATTTTGGATATTAGCCCTTTAGATATGTGATTTGCAAATATTTTCTTCTATTCAGTAGGTTGCCTTTTCATTTCGTTGATGGTTTCCGCTGATGTGCAGAAGGTTTGTCATCTCCCTTGTTCATTTTTGCTTTGGTGCCTCTGCTTTTGGAGTTTGATCCAAAAACTTATCACCACATTTGAAGTCAAGGAGCTTAGTACTCATGTTTTCTTCTAGGAGTTTTATGGTTTAGTTAATTTTTTGATATTCATCTCTGGCTAACTGAATTTGGCTGAAGTTCTCTTGAAGATTTACATTCCTAAAACTTAACTGTAGAATTAACTTTCTCCTTAATAAAGATAGTCATCACTGACTATTCCATCTGATAAACATTTCCTTATCTTCATTAGTGTTTCACTGGCATTATAACTTATGTTGTCCCTTCACAGGATCAGCTGGAGCTGTTTCTTAAATTTTAGCCTGCATACAAATCACCTGGAAATCTTGTTAATGCAGATTTTCTAATTCAGGAGGTTTGGAGTGGGGCTGAGATTCTCTGTTCCTAGGAGCTTATAGGTAATTACAGTAAAACCTTAGACTGCGAGTAACTTATTCTGCGAGTGTTCCACAAGATAAGCAAACATTTCTAATAAATTTTAACTTGATAAATGAGCGATGTGTTGCAGTATGAGTAGTATGTGATACCAAATGTTACATGATCACAACTGAGCCAATGGTCCTTGAAATTTGCTTTGATATACGAATGCTTTGGATTACTAGAATGTTTCCGGAATGAATTATGCTCACAAACCAAGGTTTTACTGTAATTCTAAAGGTGCTGGCTCGTGGACCACACTTTGACTATCAAGGACTAAGATTATTTTCCAATATTTGGATATGCAGCCTACTGGCACAGGAATATCTGATCTTTCATAATAGATGTATCTCCAGAGAAATAAATACAGGTAGTTATTGTGGTTGTAAAATTGAAATGATTTTTAAAGAAAAATCATTATGAATTCTCTTATAAAGGAATGCATTTCCTACCTAGTTGATTTCTTGGAGTAAATCTGGAATTGTATCCAAAGTATGGCCATTGGAAGGTGGGTGGAGAGACGGGCTAAGTGGGTGATGGGCATTAAGGAGGGCACTTGTGATGAGCACTGGGTGTTAAATATAAGTGATGAATCACTAAATTCTACTCCTGAAACAAATATAACGCTATATATTAATTAACTAGAATTTAAAAATATTAAACAAATAAAAAAACAAAGTATGATCATAAAATAATGTCAATAGTAGTTTAAATAAATATTAAAGATCAACTAAGTGTTCCTTGAAAAAAAATTCCTTGTGAGGCTATATTATTATTCTAACAATGCTGCCATCTTTAGGACATGTTTGCAACACTTGGCTTGGAGTTAACTAGAGAATTTGTGACCCATTTTTAAAAATAGGCTTGATGAAATGATGGATATCTTCACCTTTTGAGGATAACTTTGATTATTTTGGAAGCAGTCAAAACTAGTTGGATACAAGACTGGTGAATATATGGGTATATATATGGGTGGATGGATAAGCTGGTTATTATTTTCCGTTAAGAGCAAGGAACACTATTTGGGTTAAAAATTTTGTTGTGTTTGTGGCTTATCAGTTCATTTTGAGTGGGAGGCCCTGTGTTATGAACATTGTTAATATAAGTTTGTGTCCTTTCAAGATAATAATTTGGAAAATAATCCTCACCTGAAGATATAAATTCTGGTTTGTTGGTTCCAGAAGTCAGTCGTGTTATTTTACCATCTTGACTCACTCTACATATTCTTCCGCAAACTAACAGGCACTATACTTGAGGTCATCGAGCTGATGTTTTGGAGGTATATTACGGTTCAGATTCTGACTCTGCTACTCACTGTGTGGCCTCAGGCAAGTTGCTTCACTCCCTTTGCTTCTGTTTTCTTACCTATTAAATGGTGCCAACAGCATTATCCAACTGCATAGGGATTAAATAAGATATCAGATGTAAAATGCTATATCGTTTCATGCCTGGCAAGAGTATAATTAAACTTAGCTGATATTATTACTATTATTATTGAAAATATTTCAAATAATTCATTGATTAATATAATCACTCATTGAACGCCTTCTCACTAGGCATTTTTCTGTATTATTTAATTCTTTTAATACACGTTCATTTCTCTCCCCGAAGCATTAACTGCTATGGAAATTCTCTTCTGCTGAAAACGACTAGAAAACCAGACACAATATGTGGGGCAAGCACTGTTTGAAGACACGGGACAGGAGGCCGAGCAGGATTCCTTAGAAAAGAGAAAGAAAGACATGGTCTTGACTACTGCCCCAGCTTACTGCCTCAGGCACTTTCTAGGCTGCAGCGCAGAAATGGATAGGCCAAACAGAGCCTGAAGATCTTGGGGAGTTGAGATAAAACTGGAGTTCAAAGAAGAGAGAGTCTGTCATGCATATTATAATAGAGGATAGAGGTACAGAGAGAAAGCTAGGCACATCTGTAATGAGATTCTTTCAAGTCTTTGGTTTAGTAATTACCTCTGCATGCATGTGGTAAAACTCCTCAAAACAAGGGAAACAATAATTGGAAATCAGTAGACCTACAATTCCCAGGGTTCGCACAAAGCTAGAATAGTTCATTCTTCTGTCAGTCAGGAGGGAGAAACCTTATCATATACAGGATATTTCACAGAGGCCTTGGAAGGGTCACATCTTTATCAGGTTAAATTAACCCTAGAGTAAAGGCTTCTCTGGACCTACCCTAGCAAAGCCCAAAAAAGCCTCAGAAGAATCAAACTGATCTGCAAATAACTGAATTGCATGCTAGAACAGAATTCAACACTTTATAAAAGAATACAAGATCCAGCAGTAAACATAAAATTCACAATGGTTGGCATCCAATCAATAATTCCTAGTAGGAGGAGATGACCCATAACTAAGGAAAAAAATCAATCAATAGAAATAGCCCTGGAAATGACAGAGATGAAGAAATTGGCAGACAAGGACCTAAGGACAATTATGTAAATACAGACTTGCTGAAGAGTATAAATGAAAACGTGAACATACGAGGGCAGATGCGAATGAATAGATATATCCAAGAAATAAACTATGTGTGTGTATGTGTATATATATTCTTCAAGAAATAAAAAAATACTGTATCTGAAAAGAAAAATACACTGGATGGAATTCATAACATTTGGCACTGCAAAAGACAAGATGAGTGAATTTGAAGTAATATGCGCTATCCCAGATACAGCACATACTGAAGAAAATAGAGTGCATGGTCCCTGTGGGACAATATCAGTCTGCTATATGTTTGTATTAGTTTGCTATGGCTGCTGTAACAAACTACCACAAACTCAGTAGCTTAAAGCAACACAAATTTATTATTTTACAGTCCTGTAGGTTAGAGGTCCAATGAGGGTCTCACTGGTGTTGACAGAGCTGCATTTCTTTTTGGAGGCTCTGGAGAAGAATCCTTTTCTTGGCCTTTCCCAGCTTCTAGTTGTTGGCTCATGGTCTCCTTCCTCCATCCCCAAACCAGCAACAGTGAGTCAGAGCCTCACATCGCACTGCTCTTTCTCTCATGCTCCCTTTTCCACTTTTAAGGACCTTTGTGATTACAGTGGGCCTGCCAAGATAAGACAGGATCATCTCCCTTTTTAAGGTCCCCTTTGCCATGTAACCTAACACATTCGCAGATGCTGGGGGCTGGGATGTAGGCCTCTTTAGGGAGCCATTATTTTGCCTTCTACAACTTGTAATTGGAGTGCCAGAAGGAGAGGAGAAAGAAGGGAGGACAGAAAATATGTTTGAAGAAATTACAGAAAAATTTTCCAAATATGATGAAAAATATAAACCCATAGGTTCAAGAAATTGAACAAACCCCAAGTAGAATAAATATAAAGAAAACCAGACCAAGGCATATCATCATCAAACTTGAAAAAACATTGGTAAAAATCTTAAAAGCAGAGGCCACATATGTCCAAAGATTCTTAGATTAGAAATATAGGAAAATTCACATCAGAGGCCCCTGGGTGCTCACTTAGTTGAGTGTTGGGACTCTTGATTTCAGCTCAGTTCATGATCCCAGTGTCATGGGATTGAGCTGCACATCCGGCTACATGCTGTCACTCTCAATCTCCCTCTGCTCCTCCCCCTTGCTCAGGTGCTCTCTTTCAAAAACAAATAGGAAGAAAGAAAGAAAGAAAGAAAGAAAGAAAGAAAGAAAGAAAGAGAAAGAGAAAGAAAAGAAAAAAAAAAGGAACTTTTTTGCAAGCCAGAAGAAAACAGATGGACATCTTTAAAATGCTAACAGAAACAAAACCTCTCAATCTAGAATTCTGTAGTCGGGGAAGATCTCTTACAGAAGTGGAGGTGAAATAAAGAACTTTTCAGACACACAAAGCTGTAAGAATTCTTCAAACAGCAGGCCTCCACTACAAGAAAAGTTAAAGCAAGTCCTACAGGCAGAAGGAAAATGAAAACAGATGGAAATCTGGATAGAATGAAAAACACTGAAATAAGTGAGTAAATAGTAAAAATGTTTTCTTATTTTTAAAATGAATGGATAGTTGATGGTTTAAAGCAAAAATATATATATCGTATTATAGGGCATATATATGTCAAATGTAGAACTAAGATATATCGCAGCAATAGCATAGATACTAGCAGAGAAGAAATAGTGTACTGTTAGGAGGTTCTTATACCTGCAGAGGTGTTACAGTACTTGAAGGCAGATTGTGATAAATTGAAGATATACACTCTAATCTGTAAAGCAAACTTTAAAAAAGAAAACAAAGAGGTACAGCTAATATGAGCTTACAAAAGACGTTAAATGGAATCATGAAAGATACACAAAACAGGGCAGAAAAAAGGAACAAAAAACCAAGGGATGAGACAGAAAAATCAATAGAAAATGGTAGATTTAAACAGAACTGTATCAATAATCACAGTAAGTATAAAATGAACTAAACACTTCAGTTAAAGGCAGAGATTGTGTGATAAGATAAAAAAGTAAGACCCAACGCTATGATGCCTATAAGAAATCCACTCTAATTATCAAGATTCGTATACACGTATACGCGTAATAGGATGGAATGAGTTATACACATTAACATCAATCAAAAGAAAGTTGGAATAGGCATATTAATATCAGACAAAGTAGATATTAGAATAAAAAGTATTACCAGTTATAATGGAGGTTATTTCATAATGATAAAGTGGTTAATTCTTCAAGAGGTCAAAATAATCCAAGCATTTATGTATCTAAAAACAGAGCTTCAAAATACATGAAGCAAAAATTGATAGAACTGAAAGGAGAAACAGATAAACCCACATAGCACCCTTCTCACAGTAATCAATAGAAGGAGGCCAAAAAGCTAGTAAGTATATAGAAGATGTGAACAACACTATCAACTAACTTGACCTATTCAACATTTATAGAACATTCCACCCTAAAACAGAAATGCACATTCTTCTTTGGAAGGGCACTTGGGATATTTACCAATAAAGATCATATGCTTGGCCATAAAACACATGTCAATAAGAATTTATATCTTACAAAATATGTTCTTTGGCCAAAATGGGATCAAATTAAAAACTCATAAAATGTAGAATTAAAATATATGACAGCAGTAGCAACAAGGACAGGAAGAGAGAAATGGAGGGGTACTGTTGTATGATCCTTACACGATTCACCAAGTGGTATGACTTTATTTTAAGGCAGAGCGTGATAAGTCGAAGATGTGTATCGTAAATCACAGAGCAACCAGTAAAACACACGTGTGCACACACCAAGAGGCGCAGCTAGTGAGCCAACAGTGAAGATAAAATAGGGTAATAATCCAAACAAGGCTGTAAACAAGGAACAAAGAAGAGACAAAACATAAATAAGATGTCAGCTTTAATTCTTATTTTAACTCAAAGAGGTAGATATCATTTCACAGATAAAGGAACTAAAACTCAGGGACCTTTATATAACTCGCCCAAAGTGACACACGCAGCATGTCCTCGGGATGCCATGGCATTGTAGCATTGTGCGTGTGTATGCATTCTAGCTCCTTGCGCGTGTAATTTGGAGAACCGAACCTATGTCCTCACCGTTTGTGCATATGATTGGCATTTATATTTCTGTGTGCCTATGTAATTAAAATGCATTCTCACTTTTCAAATGACAGTGGAGTTACATAGGATTATTGCTTGAGTGTTTTCCTATCTGTCTTCACTCTCCGTCGCAGGTCGGGATATGCCAGCGTCTCTATAACTGAGGGAGTGGGACGAGATGGCATAAGCAGCCTACACTGCTGTGCAGCATGAACTCACTGACTGCAACTAGGACAACTTAAATTATTTCCCATAAATCTCTTCAAATCCTGACAAGCTTTTTGCTGTGTTCATCGTCTGTGTATATACATGGATAGGAGTACAGTACACTAACATGTTAAAAAATATCTTGGAACTCCATGCAATATGTCAGCTACTGCGCTAGGCAGAAAATATGAAAAGGTGAAAAAATTAATTATGTCCCCTGACATAAAGCTAAAAGTGTCACGAGGTGTACAGACTGAACAAGGAATCACACAAATACCTAATGATGATATTGTCGTAAGTGCTATGGAAGCAACAGAATGCCATGATAGGTGGAAAGGATCATTTGCTACCCCCCACCTCACCCCGAGTATTATTACCATGCTAATGTTACTTGTTTGTCTTTCAAATTTCCGGGATATTCCTGGGGCTATTCATTGTTATCCACAAATTCAATGGGAATAGCCATTTTTTCTTTTATCAAGCGTTTGTAAGACTTTGAAACTATCACAAAGCCACCAAGCCAGAAGTTGACAGTAGGTAATATAGTTTACTAATAAAACAGTTCTTTCAACTTGAGCATGCTTGGACCCAAGCGATTTCTTTTTCACAAGATATTTCTAGTACTAGTAGTCAAGAGACCTTGAGTAGCAAGGGCTGTCGCCTGCAATTATTTTGAGTTATTCATCCTTTCCTTTCCCCTCTGCTAAAAGAACAATAATTTTTAAGAGTAAAGATTCAACTAGGAATTTTTCATTGTAACACAGGCTTTAGCCATAGGATTTCAGAACAAAACGCTTCAGGCCCTCCATTTACAAATGGGTGTGGACGACTTGGCTGTACCAGACGGATGTAACCCTAGTACGAAAGGGGCACACCCAGATCCTACCGCACTCGTGGTGAGCTGTGTCCTGGGAGAAACAGCCCGGCTCAATACCTAGGGGGCCCCCTTTCGTGTCTTGCCAAGACCAGATCTTGCAGGGATTGTTTCTGATTCTCTCCCACCACAGCCCATTGGCTGGAGCCGTGACCAGCTGCAAGCCCTAGTGTTGGTCTGAAAAGATCACGGCTCTCTTGCTCCACAGTCTGTCTTTTCCCCGGTGATAGAACCGGAGACCCAAGGGGCAGGGCCCAGGACTGAGCACTAGCACGGTGCCTAGCACATACTAAACAATAAATGCTTCAAAAAGAAAAAAAGGAAAAAGAAAAGGAAACATAAAATGGGTATTTGGCTTCCGATAGCTCGAAAGGGAGACAGAACTAAAGACAGTTTTTGTTGGTTTAGTTGTTGGGTAAGAACCAGAGCAGGAAGAGACAAGAAGCAATGATTTTAAAAAGCACTGGATCATTATCTGGTTACTGGTTTGTAAAAGTAGCTTTATTTTAGGAACAAATTTGAGTGGCTGGGTTTTAAATATTCTCCCCAAGTATTTTCATGGGTAGGCACTTAGTACCTAGGCAAGAGGAACATCTGCTCGCCGAACGGATATGACCGCACAGGGCAAAGGCACTCAAACGACTCCGTTTGCCTTGCTGATTAGAGCACAGGGGAGGTTGGGCGGGCGGAACTCGGAGGGAACGTGGGCAGCGGCGTCTGCAGTGTGTGTCTGCCGCCATGTAAATGGGCACGTTTGTCCGGCTAACAGAATGGGCAGGATTGTTTCTAGCACAGAACAATTGTCCTTCAAAAATGTTTCCTTATAAATGTTTTTATTAGTATAATATAAAGTTTTTAATATTAAAGAACCCACCATATTAAAGCTTGGCAGAATTTTGAGAAGGTATATGCGTTCCGTTTCAAGGTCTTGTGGGGAGCAAAGCAGCTTTGTTTAAATAATGATGTAGCACAATGCTTTTTTAACAGTGTAATTTTCATCTTGAAAATGCCTCATCCATTTGTCTAATACCCTCTTTCTAGACTAATATTTTGGGCATTTCATTTTAACACGTTAGAGCAGTGTATTTTACGCCAAAGTCTTTCTAATGTAGCCAACAAGTGCTATCAGAAGCAATGGAGAACTGTAAGATAAGCTATCAAGGAAAAGGTGGTTCTGAGCAGAGGAGAAGGTTCTAGATTAAGAGTTTTTAACATGGAGACCACCGATAAGCTTTAGGGGACTCACGAACCCTTGGGAATATCCTGGAAAATCCTGAGTATCTCTTCATCTAGGGAGACAGTCCCTAGTTTGTATAGGATTCTGAGTGGTTCTCACCCAAGAGTTAGAATCACTCTTGTAATAGGAGTCAACACAGACTAAGTCTGCTGCAGGAACAATCTAATCCTGAGATCTTGGTAGCTTAAAGCCACAGTTGGTTCTCACTCATGAAGTTATTGCCCCTTCCAGCTCCTGTCAGACAACAGACACTTGTTCAGAGTTTACTCTGCTCAAAGGCTCCCAGGTAGGATCCCAGAGAGGGAGGGAAGCAGGTCCCCTGGACATCCCATGTCCTTCCCTCTGGGGCAAGTTCCTCACTTTTCCTTATCCATCAGATTCTCACCCTCATTGCAGGCAAGGAGGGGACAGAAACTTGGTGGGGAAGTGGCAGCAAGGTTGAGAGGATAGATTCTATGGATAAATTGGAACAGATAGTTTGAAATGTTTTTGTTGGTTTGGGGCAGGGACAAGGGACATAGATGACAGGAAGGGATAAAGGAGGTGTCATTTCTTTTTTTTTTGTTTTTAATTTTTAACATTTATTTATTTTTGAGAGACAGAGAGAGACAGAGCATGAGTGGGGGAGGGGCAGAGAGAGAGGGAGACACAGAATCCGAAGCAGGCTCCAGGCTCTGAGCTGTCAGCAAAGAGCCTGACACGGGACTCGAACTCACAAACCACAAGATCATGACCTGAGCTGAAGTCAGATGCTGAACCGACTGAGCCACCCAGGCACCTGGAGGTGTCTTATTTCTGAAGTTAGATATTGAACACCACTACTGATGTTCTGGGAAGCATTCTAATATAAACTGGAATTCACCTATTTTCAGATAGAAATAGCTTTTAATAATAAAGCACTGTTAAATGAACTTTCAGAGATAAATGCAAAGACAAGAAGGGAAAAAGAGGGGGTTGATGGTGGTAGAGAATAAGCATACCAGAAAAGCTGAGCTAAAGGAAGATGTAACTAAGATACAACTTAACCCTAGGCTTCCTGACAGCCAAAGCAGAAAGGGAGACACCAATAAGAAATTTGGAAACCATGGTTTTAGGGGACTGCATTATTTTGATATTCATTTAGGCACTGCTGGGAAATAGCTGCATGAACTTGAGCAAATTACTAGAATTTTCCGGGCCTTACTTTTCCTTAAGTGATGGTAATTGCCTATTGAATCAGAAGATCTTGAAATTCCTTCTGTCCATAACTTCTCAATCATTATTACTAGACCTTTCAGGGAAAGGGCTTGTTTTATACTTTTCACTAGGATTATACACTTTTTCATTAAACAATGAAAATACACTTTTTTATTAAACAAGTATTTATAGTTCCTTGTAAATTCATGAGAATTTTCCCCATTAAATATCCCTAAAGAGCAATGTGACAGAGTTCCCCAATCTTTACCAATTCTAGAGCTATCATATATTTCATATATCATATGCCTAGTTTTGGCTTTGACATTCTTCTGTAATCACAGAAAAACAGTCTACCCAAAAATACACCAGAAACTGAAAGGGTAATTATTTAGCACAAAATGCTAATAGAAAATACAATACAACCCACAATCAAACACGTTATTATGTTTTTTTTTTTTTCAGTTGAATTGAAAATGCTTCTCTGTTGCCAGGAAGGAGAATGAATCATTGTCACTGGTACAAGAAAAGAGACAGAGTAGAAGACATTCATACCTCTGTTCCTCGGATCTCCCCAGGGCCTGAATTCCTCCTTAGCATCTGGCAGAGGCTGAAGAGTCTCTGTTTTCAGTCTCTTATTATTGGGAAGAGGACCCTAGGTTTTAAAAAAGTGCCCGTATTTACAGTTACATATTCTGGCCCCTGTGCTTCTATTCAAGCACACAGCCTACTATTTGTTATATTTCATTTTCATCAGTGTATTCTTAAATATTTTTGTGCCTTGATGAATTTTGACTTTTATAACTAAAGAAAGTAAACAAAATCAGGATCAGTCTAGTCTATAACATTTTTGTGAGATGAGAATGAATGTTTATATCTTAAAGCTATATTTCAAAACTATTGCATAAGCCAATTTATTAAAATTTGACATTTAATAAGTACAAAGACTCAGATTCTATTTTAGACATATTTCATTCCATCTTATTGATGATTGATCAATTGAAGCATTGTTTCTTAAACATCAGGACCAATGCGGGGCACCTGGATGGCTCAGTCAGGTGAGTGTCTGGCTCTTGATTTCAGCTCAGGCCATGATCTCATGGTTTGTGGGATCAAGCCCTGCGTCAGGCTCTGTGTTGACAGTGTGGAGCCTGCTTGGGATTCTCTCTCCTTCTCTCTTCCCCTCCCCTGCTTGCTCTCTCTCTTGAAAATAAATAAACTTACACACACACACACACACATACACACACACACTAAAACACATAAAGACCAACGAATAGGGAGGGTTGTTAGCAGAGGCATTGAGACTGTGTCTCTAATGAGTTTTAGTACTAAATATGAACCAAGACTTGCCTGGAACCCAGAAATTGCACAAATGTTCATCTGTGCATTCTTTGCAGGATTTCAAGTGGCAGACTTCTCAGGCCATATTGAACGATAAATTATAGTTTGACCAGCCAGAGCTGGACAGAGTTAAGAGGTAGTTGCTGTGTTAGCCTAATTGTTGTAACTTTTTTCTGTCTTGAAAGTCCTACAGATACTACGACCTTCAAAGATGAGTTTTATTGAAGTAGGTAAAACCTATTCTTCTTACCTGTAGTTGGACTGCCTGGATTTGGACTGCCTGGATTAGTACCTTGGCTTCACCACTCCACCACTACTAGCTCTGTAACCTTGGGAAGCATCAGTTTACTCATCTGTAGAATGGGAATATTAGTTTACCTCAGACTCATTAAGAAGATATAGTGATTTTAGTAAAACACTTAACCTACTGACTAAATAAATATTAACTATTCCAATTTATTGAGAACTATAAGGTCACTTATGTAAAGAAGTCAACTCTCAGGATGTCAATGAGGTGGGACCAAAGAGCTCCATTATCAAATGTGCCTCATGTCCTCCCTGTGTCCTTTCTCCACTTGGCTTGGTGTCCCAGCATGTCAACTTGTATGGACATGAATGGGTTCCCTGCCTTCCGGTTTCCAGTTGCTTTCAGCTAGAGGGGAGCAGCAGAAGGAGTTGGAAAAGAGGAGGGAGGTCAACATACTGACCCTCCAGCTCCCTCCCTACAGGCTCTGCCAAGTCTAACCATGTCTCTTACATGGAGATCACATTTCCTGGCGGGGAGCCTTCTCTACACGGTCCTAATTCCAGTGCTAGCACTCACTCACCCTACCCCTCCAGGCTAATGACAGCACCCTGCTGGTCCCAGGTCTGGACACTACACTCTCCCTTGTCATTTCAGTCCATCCTGCCTACACCTTTTTACCAAATGTCTTTATTAAACACTTCTCAGATCAACTGGGCTGTTTCCGGACAGGTTGAAACACCAGGTATGTACCACTACGACTGTGTCTATGAGAGGTCTGAATGACAGCTTTAAGAAGGGGGAATAAAGGAAAAAAGAAAAAAAAGTAATTCAACAAGGCTTTGGGAGTATAATAAATCATATATGAATAAATCTCTCCCTGACTTGGCATGTACTTTGGCAGAGACAGTCAAATTGAATTGTCTTGGTGATAGAGACACAGGCTCAGTAGTACTTATTTTCTCTCATTTTATGCCTGATTAAGCTTTTTGTATACAGCTCTATTTGGAGGAACAAGTTGCTCAGTGGAACTTGGGGTTTTCTCATAATTCACAATAGGTTTTTGTCATTTTCCTCCAAACAGGTACCCAGCCATTGGCTGTACTCCTTTGGTTCTCAGGATATGGTCCTTATAGTGCCAGATGCATCAGCCTTTTAATAAATAGGCTGTGCGAATGTACAATCAACTTTAAAGGGATTACATCATAATACATTCCATTCCTTAATTATGTAAACTGTGTACTGATCAGCATACTCTAAAATTGGCCTACCTAGCATTTTGACAATTCAGAATATTTCATTTTATAAATGGAGCCATATAAATGTGGCCATTTTGCCTGGTGTCTTGTAGCATATTTTCAAGGTTCATCCATGTGGTATGGTAGTAGGTATTGGTATTCCACTCCTTCTTTTATGGCTGAATAATATTCTACCATGTGGCTACACCACATTTTTTTAACACCATATTTTGTTTATCCATTCATCAACTGATGGACATTTGGGTTGTTTCCATTTTTGGTCATTACAAAGAATGCTCCTGGGAACATCTGTATACAAGTTTTTGTGTAGACTAGAATTGCTGGGTCACATGTTAACTCTGTATGTAACTTGTCAAGCAACTGCGGGACTGCTCTTCAAAATGACAAGGTTTCAGTATCTCTGTATCCTTGCCAACATTTGTTATTGTGTGTCATCTTCACTGTAGCCATCCTAGAGAAGTGGTATTTCATTGTGGTTTGGTTTACATTTCCCTAACGACTAATGATGTTGAACCTCTTTTCATGTGCTTATTGGCCATTTATACATCTTCCTTGGAGAATGTGTATTCATCCTTTGCCCGCCTTTAATTGGGCTATTTATTGAGTTACAAGTTCTATATATTCTGACTACGAGTCTATCACACATATGACTTGCAAGTATTTTCTCCTAGTCTGTGGGTTGTCTTTTCATTCCTCATAGTGTTCTCTGAAGCACAAAAGTAATGAAGTCCAGTTAATTGTTTTTGATGTTGCTTATGCTTTTGGGTTTCACATATGGACAGATCCTATTCCCTAATCCAAGATCATGAAGATTTAATAGTTTTCTTCTAATAGTTCTATAATTTTAGCTTTTATATTTAGGTCTATGATCCAATTTGACTAATTTTTTTTGCATATGGTGTTGACATAGGGGTCCAACAGCATTCTTCTTTTTTTTTAAGGTAGTCTCTATCCCCAATATGGGGCTCAAACTCATGACCCCCAGATCAAGAGTCACGTGCTCTGAGCCAGTTACCCCTCTTTTTGATGAGGAGATGATGTGGTCCCAGCAACATTTGTTGAAAAGACTATGCTGGGGCGCCTGGGTGGCTTGGTCGGTTGAGTGTCCGACTTTGGCTCAGGTCATGATCTCACAGTCCGTGAGTTCGAGCCCCGCGTCGGGCTCTGTGCTGACAGCTCAGAGCCTGGAGCCTGTTTCAGATTCTGTGTCTCCCTCTCTCTCTGCCCCTCCCCTGTTCATGCTCTGTCTCTCTCTGTCTCAAAAATAAATAAAAATGTTAAAAAAAAAAAAAAAAAGACTAGGCTTTCCCCATTGAACTGTCTTGGCTCTTTGTTAAAAATCAACTGAACATAAATATAAGGATGTATATATGTTGGCTACCTGGGTTCCTTGCATTTCCCTATGAATTTAGGATCAGCTTGTCAATTTCTGCAAAGAATTCTGTGATTTGGATAGGAATTCCATTAAATCTGTAGATCATTTCCAGTATTGCCATCTTAAGTCTTCCACTCCATTATCATTATGATCTAGATCTTTTAAACTTCCTTCCAACTGATGTTCTGTAGTTTTCAGTGTATAAGTCTGGCACTTATTTTGTTAAATTTATTCTTCAGTATATTATTCTTTCCAATATTATCGTAAGTAGAATTGTTTTCTTAAATTCATTTTCAAGTCGTTTTTTGCTGGTGTTTAGAAATACAATTAATTCTTGACTCTCATATCTTGCAACCTGGATGAATTTGTTCCTAATACTTTTTAAAGTGTTTAAATCTGAAGCTTTACCCTATGTGTCTGGGGTAAATATTCAAAATATTTGAGAATATTTGATTACATATTTTCAATGTTTATTTTGGAGAGAAAGAGAGGGAGACCGAACGCGAGTCGGGGAGGGGCAGAGAGGGAGACAGAGATTCTGAGGCAGGCTCCAAGCCCTGAGCTGTCAACACAGACCCCGACGTGGTAAACTCACGAACCATGAGACCATAACCTGAGCTGAAGTTGGACACTTAATTGAGCCACCCAGGTGCCCCTTGGTTACATATTTTTAAGCTCGTTACTTAATAATCCTCTTTTAATGCTTTAGAATAATGAAATAATTTAAATTCCATTTTAATTGGTATTCCAATTCAAACCCAGATTATTTGGATCAAATTACTGCTTCATCCAAAACTGGTTGAAATGTTGCATCTTGTGGTGAAAAAAAATCACATCTTTATGTTTCCCCTAAAATGAAACAAGTGTTTTTAGCTTTTACTTAGTCTGATTTATGAAATAACATTTATTCAAATTTATTATTCTATAATGGTTGATATGCCTGATGTATATTTTATGCAATAACTAAAGTGGGAAGCCACAACCATGCCACCCTATTTAGCCAGAACTATTTTGTTTTTGTATTCAGATCACTGTTCAAAAACCATAAGCAATCAACATTGTTCATTTTTAAAGGTCATGAGTAACAGCTGTAGGATTTTCTCCTCCTTGGTAGAATGGCTCTGTTGAGTAGGAAACAAGTGTGCTTGAAGTATAAATGTACAAAATAGCAGGCATAAGTCCTCCTGGATTCCATGCCTCTCTTAGATCGTCATTAGTTGTCTCTTTCATTCACTAGATTGCATGACTTTTCTGGATGATTTTTGGTCTGTTCTCTGACATAAGTTGAGTATCTTGTATTTGGGTATTAAGTATGTAATATTTTCTTGGCATTCCAAGACAGGCAGAAAAGCCTTAGCTTCAGGGGGCATAATGTTCTTTTCAAAAAAAAAAAAAAAAAAAAAAAACCACCACCACCCAGAAAACGTTCTTCAATGAATTGGGAGAAAGACGCAAAAGGCAAGTTGAAACACTTAACAGAGACTTGACATTTATTGTGCAATTTTATCTCCAACAGAACATGTGGCATTCTAGAGGTATATGAGGTCATAAAATCAATACTCCAATTAGAACACCTGAAATAATTGGCTCTAGTAACAAATGTTTCTTATAATTAAAAATATTGAATGTTTAAAAAACTCTTATAACATTTTAAGTTCCTAAAAGAAATGTGCCTAACACTTAAAAAACAACTTACTTTTCTATATAAATTGTTCACAAAAAATTCTTGCTAGTCTATATTACACTATGCATTTATAGTTTTATTAACATATCCCTAGTGGGTATTAATTCTACACAGTACAATCCAATAGAAATTATTCATAGAGAATCAACAAGACTCCAACAATAAAAATATTAGGATCAATGGATCTGTCACAGTTTCTCCACAAGTGTTCATCATAGAAAATAGAGTAAAGGCAAGTTGGCCCCAGCGTTAGGCTGCTACATGAAGTTCCAGAGAGGAGAGACACAGAGGCAGTGCTTACACTGGGCAGGGGCAGGCTGGACCAGTGACCTCGACAGTTTCAGGACCCATCACACGGTCTGGCATGCCCTGTTCCCAAGAAACACAAGCCAGGCCTGCGTGGCCTTGGCAGGCTCTTGAACTTAAACACAGCCAAAGAGATGTTAAAGCCATAACTACAGGAAAGAGTTGACAGATTACTGTATTTTCCTACAAAATCTTCACAACAGTTCTCACAGTGAAATCGTAAATTAAATCCCTTTCTTCCAAACCAGACTCATCAATCTAAGGCTACAAATACAACAAATGTGAAAAGTGAATGAAACATTAGCTCACTGATGCCCAGTGTCATTTCTAACATTTAGGAGTTCCCAAAGAGTATCACTTCACTGAGTTCAAATTTTTGCTTTTATATCCCTGCATTTTTGTACAGGAAATCTACAAAGCATATGTGAACAAAGTAGCAATTTTAATTTATTCACTACTTAAAAATTTTTTCTAGTCTTTAACATGGAATCTTATGTAAGTCATGTCTTATGCAGAAACCTGGGCAGTTACCAGAGGATATATGGTTTATAAGGTCCTATTTAAGCATCAATGTATTTTAAAGGTGGTTTTTAATAACACAAATATCATCTTTCCCTTGATGCCATAAATAAAACAAAATCCATCCCAAAGTGTTGATGGGATCTGAGAACTTTACTTTGACTACTGGAGAAAACTGAAGTAGTCACCCTCCTTATTACTAAGCCCAAAGTGATCCTCTTATTAGCTGAGTACCTTGAACAGTGTCCTTATCAATACACTGGGATAATAACAGGAACTTACAGCCTCAGAGGATGGTCAGGAGGGTTAAAAGGAGAGAATGCATTAAAGTGCTTAGTGAGTACCTGGTGCACAAGAACTCAATGAGTATCAGTTGTAGTTACTGCTGTTGTTGTTAGTGGTTTGGGATGAGCCTAAATAGTTTTCCAATGTGGCCAAGACCCACGTGGGGCCATTTATACTGCGGCAATTATTCTGAAAATGAACAGGTTTTTTAATGAGTCTCCTCAGCAGATAGATCTTCATTACAATTTGGGGAATTGTGATTCATAAACACCTAGACCTTGTATCAGCCAACTATGGATGGTCACGAGGAAAATGAATGTGGCCATTTTACCACAAAGATTTGGTAATTTAGTGGTTCAACAGCCAAACTAACCAAGCTGGTCATTAGGTGACCTGGACAGAGTCCAGTCCTCTCAATGCTTCTTGCAACTGAATACACTGTAGAGGGTAAAAGTGGTTTCTAATGCATAGATATTATCAGTTATGGTTTTGAATTTTACACACCAAGAGGCACGTACTGACAGGTCGTTACTTTTGCACTTCACACTGGTATCAATCCTTCACTCTCTAAAAAAACAACCTAAATAGAAGACCCAATGCCATTGGCTGCCAATGCAAGTAACTTTGCAGAGGGCCATCAGCTGGGTAACATTTTTCTATTATTCCAAGAGATTATTCCAAGTTATTCCAAGGGAAGAGATCTTCATTCAGTCGTTATATGACTGAAAGAAGCCATCACTGTGTTTACAATAATATACCAGAGCGATACATACCGCTGTTTAGACACATTTACATTAGAGTTCTGACTCAAGCGTTCTAGTTGACATGTTTTGCCAGGCAGCTACGGCAAGTGTCGCCACATTAAACATACACCAGCAAGACTGTGCAAAATCATTCTCTATTATATTTCTAGAAATTGGTATGTAAGAGTTGTCAAAAATTACAGATCTGCACTGTCAAACGACATAGCACTGAATGAGAAAAGTTACGTTTAAGTATTTCCTAAAAATAAAGTTACCCAAGAATGGGATTTTAACAAGTGACTGAAATCTAAGAAAAAAACGAAGGAGGTAGTGAATGGGTATTGGGTTTAGATTCTAGAGCACGGGTTTGACAGAATCCAAATGAGAGCAAATGTATGTTTGCTTTTCTGAAAATAGTGCCTGTTTCATCTCGCAGGACGCTCCCTCCATTTTCTGAGAGCAACAGAAGGGAGGACAAGACATTAAAGGTGGCAGGAAAATGGAGAAATCCTGAACCTGTGGATTCTCAAGTTTGGATTATCGTCTAGACTCTGGATATTACAGGAATAGCTACTGGACTTTAAAAACCATTCTATCCACATCTGACACGTGGGGCAGTCAGACCAAATAATACATCGTGACACTTTATACCCCTATAATCCTGATAAATCTTTTAGTCAATGTATTTATAACTGATGAAGAGCCAAGAAAGATCCACAATATAAATTCACTTACTTGCTCTACAGCTGTGAAACAGTTACCAAAGGAAAGGGCAGCAATTTTTTGCGGACATTGTCATTACCCTCCTACATTCCTGGTGAAACCTTACACAAATGGTGACAGTCACCTAAACCCTGAGGTGGAAACTGGGGGTGTAACAGAGAGATGCCCAGGGTCAAGGGCTGGATGTAATATTTTCAAGTAAAAAGTACAAACTTTAATCTTTACAGATTTCCTTCAAAGCATTTAGCATGGGGGTTAAACCATGAGATTGTGAACAGCGCATCTTGAAGACACTGTGAGAAACGTGCCTCTAGTAAAAGTGCTCACACGACAGTGTTCCCCTCCATGTGTTCCGGGCCTACATCCTCTGATAGGGATCACTGAGGTTATCCTGAGCCCAGCAGAACTGCATCTGGGGCTCCAGGTCAGTTTGAAAAGTAGGCATATACTCTTCGTCACAGGGCTTTAATTTGGGAAAACACAAGACACATTAAGACACTGTCACTGTTGAGGACTCCTCAGATAGCTGGGATTAGGGGCTACAGCTAGTACTGATAAAAACGCCGAGTTTAGTCTTTCCTGTCAGGCCGGCCCTGTGAGCTCCTTCTGTCATCAAGGAAGTGGAGCGTAGCTACATCCTGAGCTGTTTTCACTCAGTCCATTTTACACCGACAACAGAATGACTCAAGGAGGGTTCCAAAAGCTGACGTGAGACTAAGTTTCTATCCATGAAAGCAATCGGCCCAGTTGACACGTAGAAAATCAACTCAAGAAAACAAGCAACATCTTAAGGACTTCAAAGAGATCAATAGAAAGACAGAGCAGTGAGTTCTTGGTGGTGAGCTTTTAAAATCTGGCTCCACAGAGGCCACACTGGTCTTACAAAAATAAGTGAACATCGCTCGCAAGCCCTGATTTACAAATCGGGTGACCATGCAGGCAACCGCCATGAAGCAGGTTAACATAGCAGCCTTAAAGCTCAAATGGTGGCATGGACCAGACTTGAAGGAGAGGACATGGCAGAATATCCAAGCAGATGCCGTGCCACAGCCCAAGTGACCATCAGCATCTGGCTAAAGGAACACAGCTAGCGCGTGAAGGATGTAGTGGGACACCTGACCCGGGGCACATACTCTTAGGTACCAGGCCCGGGAGAAGCATTACAACTGGCTGTGTGATCTGAGTAAGCCAGTCATCTTTCTGGGACTTGGTTTCCCCATGCGCGTAAGAGATGGCCAACCTGTAGTTCCAATACTTTGGAATCCGTGAAGTACTGGAAAACAGCTGATAGACAAATAATCCACCTGGGATGGTGGGAAGGGAGGGAGACCAGGTGTGCCTGTGGAGCAAAGGCTGTGAGCAACCATGTAGCTTGGGAGCAGAGCTACCCAGTAGCCTTCTCGGGCGATGATAATTACAGCCAAACAGAAAGTTCCTGTCACGCTCTCTCACAGCAGTGGTGCGAGTCCTAGATCTTTAAACACGTCAACACGTAAGGCTACAGAGAGTGAGGGCAGAGAGGCTCTCCTCATCACCCACACTCAAGACCAGCATGACACAGAGCTCCACCATGCTGGGCAGATGTGAAGACATGCCGAATTCTGAAGCTTGCAAGAAAACATACGAGTTGGAAGTTTTTTTTAAATTTTTTTTTTCAACGTTTTTTATTTATTTTTGGGACAGAGAGAGACAGAGCATGAACGGGGGAGGGGCAGAGAGAGAGGGAGACACAGAATCGGAAACAGGCTCCAAGCCATCAGCCCAGAGCCCGACGCGGGGCTCGAACTCACGGACCGCGAGATCGTGACCTGGCTGAAGTCAGACGCTTAACCGACTGCGCCACCCAGGCGCCCCAGTTGGAAGTTTTTTTTAAAGCAGTAGTCAAATATTATTGCTAAAGGAAAAAAAGGACATTGACCGCGGCACTAAGGGTAACTGAAACCTAATGCAAAAAAGCAAAGGTAAGATGGAAATACAGATAATAATTTTCTTCTGGCCAAGATTTCCTCTCACCAAAGAATCTTGTAAGGCATGGACTTCTCAGACCTCTAAAAACTTTTCAAAAAGTCTCTTTCTTCCGTGGATGGCCAAAGAACAGTTGTTACCTGGTTCCCAACCAACATCACATTTGCCCTTATCATTTCTTTTACTTACAAATGTTAGCTAACTTGCCCAAAACGGGATTGAAATACTAGTTCTCCCCACACCACTGAACAGATCTGACAAAGAACCATCTCTATGAACACTAAAGTTTTTAATGGATATAACTAATAATCATAACAAAAGCTAAAGAAGGACCGTTTCCAGGGCCGTGCATACAGCTGGTGCTAAGTACTGAGCATAAAGGGTAACTTACTGTCTCACAGAAAATGGTCACAAAAACCTCCTCTTTATAAATGGATGCTCATAAACTTTCAGTGAATTTCCAACCCATTTTCAAAGCCCTTAGTCATGTTTGTAGAGTGTTAATAACCTGCAGTAACTTCTGCCCATGTAGCCCTATACTCTACAAAGAATGTAACCATCGGATCTGTGTGATGGAGGAAGCCTCTCCTGCCATCCAAATAGGAAGCCCTCAGAAAGATTCTAGCACCTCCACAGTATTTATAGGTAAGGAATGCTCTCAAAGACAGTACTAATTTCCCAGAAGGAGCTCAACAAATTAAACAGGGGAACACAAGTGGGAGTGCTTTAGTGTTAACTTAGCCAGAGCTTGTCGCTCAAGGGAACACTGAGCGGGAAGGAGGCACAAAACATTGGGATGAAACATTTTCATCGGTGACAACAAGTAACAAAAGTTTGGTGCAAATTGTAAAGATCAACTCAGCACAGAGAGACCCTCACCTTTCAGAGAAATTACAGACAAGCCTATTGCATAGCTGTCAGAACGGCCTCGAAGCTGTGTGTACACAATTCCAGAACATCTGGTCAATTCAGTGAGTCCCATCAGTCACACCACTTGTTTGCTCTTCAGTGCACCAAACAACTAATTGATTGAAATTCTCATCGCTCAGCCCATCACTCTGGCAATGTGTCAACAGAACCTGAGTTAAGGCCGTGGAAACTGTGGGTCTATGAACCTACAAAATTAAGCATTTGAAGGGGTTTTGGATCCTGGAGGTTTCTTGACTGACATAAAAAGAAAGCTTGCTGTTTGTAAACCCCAGAGATCATGTAGTGCCTTTCCAATCAACATGGTAGAATTTTAGGGGGTTAAAATAAGTGAAAAAGAACCCAGCTGATTTCCAGTTAATCACTGTCTGGCAGTGCCTTTTCTCTGGCTTGTTTTTAATATAGGCTTTATCAAGGTAGAAACAGCATACAATGTCACCTAACCTAGGTCTTCGCTGAGAAGTATGAATTCAAGTCTTTGTAAACTATAGACAACTAATTTGAATTAAAGTAAGAGAATGTTTGTTCATTGTCCCTTAAAATAACTCCATGTCTCTACCTCCTCTCATGGGCAGGGACTCTAACTCAATCTTCTGTGAGGACCAGCTCTGCTCAGGAAGCAGCACTTACTTGAAGATTTCAGACAGCTGACCAGGAGCTCACCTGTTCTTTTTACCTCCACTGTCTAGCTAGTAATCATTCCAAATCTCGTTTGTTTCTTTCTATAATATCCCGAAAGTCTGTTGCAGGCTCCAGAGACTTCCCAAATAACCCTAAAATGGATTTCTATTTGGGAAGTGTGGCAGTAGGTCAAGAGAGTTAAGGTTAGGGATGTGGAAAGTCTGACAGGAGGACATGCTTTGGACTCTCAGGTGATGATAACAAGACATTGACAACTGGAACTCTTCGGAGGACCAGCTACTACAGTGTAAAGATTTTGTCCACTAATCCCCAGACCCATCCTGGGAATTTTTATTGAAGACCTCATCCTGGGAAGCCTGGTGATCGATCCCTTCATAAAACGAGCCACCGTTGTGCAGGAAAGTCCCTACTGCCCGCCCCTGCCGGGCATGACCCACAGCGTCGCTGAACACTTTGTTTATTTGTTCCTCAGAGGGCATCCACCAGTCGGGGTTGGAGGTACAGTGCATCCTAATGAATTCTGTGGGAATAAACACAACAATAAAGAGAGAGAGAGAGAAACAACTGGTTTTTGCAGAAAATGAAAGACAGGCTGCTTAAACATTTACAGAAGCTCTACAAGAAATCTTTATGGGAAATCCAATGTAATGCTATGATGATGTCACTCCTTAGACTCAACTCACTACATGTAAGTTTTCTACTCATGTGCAAAAGTAAAAATCCTAAGGAACATCTCCTATCGAAATGAAAGGTAAATGTGATCTGTAAGATGTACAAGATACACCACACTTGGTAAGAGTTATGAAGTACATTTCAAACCTATGGTGGCATCTGCTCACATTTTTAGAATGTTAACTATTTCCGGAAACACAGCAAATATTATTGGCATGGTATTCTTTAAGCTGCCACTAATCTGCAGATTAAGTGCAACAGGATTAACAAAATCTCAGTGACTGAGAAACTGCCCAAATTGTAGCTCAGAACAGATTTTCACATTCTCAACATGTATCATAGGTTATGCTTATTTCTCTCATTAGAATGTCCATACATGTACTGACAAATTATTTCTCACATCAGATTTCTTCTAAATACTTAATTTCACCAGAAGGCAATCAGCATGCCTAGAAGGGTATGTATATAGAAAGTAGCCAAGGCTCCCATAAAATAAACTCGGCTTCCAAATGACCTATTCTTCCTGTTTTCTCAGGGGGTCAGGCCACAGGCATAACTCCTACCTGGCTATTTTAATGTGAGCCCTTATAAACTGAAGTGAGCATTTTGAAAAAAGTTCTAAGTCAAACTGTGTTATTTTTGCATAGCTGATTCTAAGTCCAATGTGACTATTATTTACACAGTTTCCTCTCCAACAAATGCTCCCTCTACAAGACAACAGGTCTGGTTGTAGGACTGGATTTGTCTAAAATTACTGCATGCAATTCTGGCCCTATCTGCCTTTAGGAGATGCTGATGCTTTTCAAGTACTTGGACCTCAAAAATCTCAAGAACTGAACTATGCTCATCTTAGTAGATAGAGTCTAGCTCAGCCGAGAAGCAGGGGCATCACTGAGTTCACTGGCATTCCCTTCAATTTTGTTCCTGGGGTGAGAACCTCGCTCATCTCACCAGAGTCCCAGCCTTGGTTACCTTCCTCAAGGGAAATAACAATGCTTATTCAGCAACTCATCCTCCAAAACTGCCAGAATCAGATGGCTTATCCTTGGGTGCAAGCCTGGGAAACACTGAAGGCTAACTCCCTGATCCTCTTCTGTCCCCCTCACACCCCTACGGTATTTAGTAAGTATTCAATAACTGTTGTAGTTTCCCGTCGTCTCTGTCCAGACTCTTCACTCCTATCAGCAGGAGAATTTAAAAGCTAAGGAATGAGGACACTGTGACCTTGCAACTCTGAGAATGTGCCCGCTCTATGACACCTCTCAACCTCCACCTTCTCCTTAGTGTCTGTTGCTAACACAGGACTTTCTCTAATATTGTGGTAAAGACTATTAAAAACTAAATGCAGAGTTCACTCTGTTACACAGATAGGAAGCATCTTCACAGGCCCTCTTCCCTCTAAGGTCAGACCACCTTCAGGAAGGGTCAACCTGGAGTTTGGTTCCATTTCAGAAAGCACCCTGTTTTCAAAGTGTCCAATGGTTTGAGGTTTCCTTGGCTGTTCTAATCTTGCTCACAACAGGGATGTCCACCTTGGGAATCACCAGGTCTAAACCTTTATGAAAGGGATGCCATCTGGGTCACAGGAAGGCCTTAGGATTTCAGCCTTTGGGACAAGCATATAAACGCTCTAATTGGCTGCCCCTGACACAAACAGTCACCACGTTCTGCCTGTGTATTCTCCACCCATGGGCGGGTGGAAGCCTGTGGCTGTGTCCCAAGGTGAGGCACGAGCTGGAGAATGTAGATTCTGGTCAGCCAACCTGGACTTTGTCAGTGTCACGGTGGGTCAGGCAACATGCTCAGGGCAGCAGCACTGTGCTTTGGGATGCATGTTAATCCCCCAGTTTCACTGACTTGCTGGTTAAAATGTAAACCATTTAGTAAGAATTTCTGGAAAGGGATACAATTGTGAGGCCTCTTGTCCTGACTCCCCTTATAAGCCCCAGGGCAACTTCTTGGAGTACAGTGTTCCCAGGAGCGCCCCAATCTCACAAATGCCTCTGTCACTCTTGGTGAGTAACGCTGTCAGCTCTAATGATGTTGAGAAATAAAGGAAACTCTGGCTTAGTCTGCTAACACCCTGGAAATTTCCATCACCCACTGAGTAGGTGGAATTTTCAGACTGGCCAACAGGCGGTGCTCTGGCTCACCCATGCCTAGGGAACACTGGGGTTTTCATTCCTGGTGGTTTTCTCTCCTGGTGGTTTTCTCAAGGATGGGCCACCTGAACCAGAATCACCAGCAATGCATGCCTCTCTCACTCCTACTCCAGACGTGCTAAATCGGAAGCCTGGGGGCTGGGGGGAGGCACTGAGGAATTACAGCTGCTAACAAAATCTACACATGTCTTAGGCACCTGATGTTGCAGAATACTGTGGGCATCCCAGGAGGGAATGCTGGAGTGTCCTTTCTGAAAACAAGGCCTCATCAGTAATGATGTTTCTTCACTGTGATTTCTTCGCCAGGAAATACTTTGATCCCTGTCTCAAGTAAGTTATTAATAAGCTTTTCCAACCAATAAAATTACTAGTGAATTATAAAGGCTAATGTTTGAGCCTTTTGATGTGAATTTGTCATGTGTGAACAGTGTTCCTGGTGGCGCTATAATGTTTCTACTTGTCTAAATCTGTGTTTATTTGCACCTGCTGAATCAACTGTGTAGCTCTTGATTCCTCCTTCTCACCCTCTGCCTGGCCTACCACAGTGTAGATCAGCTGCAAAGTAATCAATTGTTAATACTGAGGAAACGGTAGCATCTAAGTAGTATTTTTAATATAGAAACTTCAAAAATGCTAACAAAATAAAGTTTGATGGGGCCAGGAATACTTTAGGCACCCCGATTTTAAGGAAAATTAATTCTAAATAAATTTAATAAGGAGCTGGTGCAAGTACTCTTGAGGAGGTAGCTGGCGGGTGGTGGGAGGCACAAGCTGCAAATGGAAATGGGATATATCATTTTACTAATTTTTGGCAAATTCCACGTCCTCCCTTCCTCCGTGCATTTCCCAATGCTCCAGTTTTGCTGGAGGTGGCCTTCTGTGGCAGCAAAGAAACTCTAGATTTAAAGCGTGAAACATGAGGTGCTATGCAATGCTTATGTGCCACTAAGTGAGAACGCCAAGGCTAAAGCAAACGAAGGTGTTTTAAAGAACTTCTCGATACCAAGTAGATGGGCCACATGAAGCCTAGAAAGGTCTCAGCGGAAAAAACCAAAATACAGTAAAGGCTGAACACTTGCACGGGGGAGCCACAGCCAATGCAGTGAAATGAGATCACAGATGGTGACACTGAGCGGAAGGATGCAGTACCTCGGAGGCATGTTACTTTAACTGGATCCAGAGGGCGTCTTTCAGGACCTGTCTCTCCTGACTGCACTGACCTTTTCCTTTTCCCAAGGCCGCATGAGTACTTAAGCTCATCGGTTGTGAAAACAAATCTGATGAGGTATCGAAGGAGCCGTCTCCCATCTTTCTTTGAAGAATTTACCGCCTCGTCCCACTGTTTGCTCGTTATGTAGACAGGATAGTTGTTCAACAGCTGCTTGCTTCCCTGGAAAAGCGAGAAGTATTTTCTCATTACCTTAACTTAGCCAGCCAGCCAGCCAGCCAGCCAGCCAAGGCGATCTCCATTTCAAAGGCAAACATGCTTTTTAACCAAGTGGCTCTGCTGACAATGAACCAGGTACTGAAGAGCACAGGTAATTGCTCACACTGAGAACGGGCACTTTTCAAATTACATTTGCATTTTCTATAACAAGAGCCAATGAGGTATAATGAACACCTTTGAAAGAGGAGCTATTTATAACTTGCATTTTAACAGGTAGGTTAAAATGTGTCAAGATCCAATGACAGGGAACAGTATTTAAATATAACCCGTAACTTTCCTTTTCAATCTATTAAAATATGCAAAAATGACTTTGAAGAGTGTGATCAAACAGGTCTCTTCATCCTTTGGTTGGCGGTTAAGTATTTTTAGAAATGATGCTGATGGTCTATTTTCATAAGGTATTTATTACTTGTGCTTAATTCGCCTAACACCTGATAGCCACTGCATAACAGTGGAAATGACATTAAAAAGTGAATTTAAAAAAGGGAGAATTGTGAAAACTAAAGAAAAAAAAAATCAGTAACGCAAACCAGGTTTCCTCAAATTATAGCTTCTGCAAATGCCACTATGTCAACTCAAAATTTTTCTTCCTTTTCATCTTCTTAATTTATGTCTGCTATAAAATTCCCAGGCTCAATAGCTGCAGTGGGACTAATTACAGGAATTTCTGTAACATTTATAAGCCATGTTTAGTCAATTCCACCTACACAACCATTACTTTAGTTCTGGTTGTCCATAAAATTCTACAGTCCAGGACAAATTAATTAACCCATGATCTTAGTTTTAATGTACTCCTTCCCTAGTAATTAAGGTGTACAAAATAAAGAAAAACTCATTCAGTTTTACAACTCTGCAAATTTACTACAGGTTATAAATTTGGCACTGTTTGGGTCTGATAGGGTTTTATTTCAAAAACTGCTGTTAGTTAAGCACTGAGAAGGGCAAATGGCACAGGACCCAGGAGGACAGGCGCAGACAAGACTGTCCCCTAAAGCTGCATGGAATCACACCCGGGGAAAGTCATCACCACACTGGTCACACTTCCTTGAACGAGAAGGAGTGTGGCTCAGGTTCCTTGTTATAAGGGAGGCAGCTGAGGCACACGGTTTATACTCTGAATTTAGACCAGCTGCAGTCTGAACTGAATCTTGGTTCCAGGTGTTATTTGTGTTTCTTGAGCACGTGACTTCAACTGGTTGCACCAAAGTTTCCCTGTTTATAAAATGGGAAGAACTAAATTATCGTGGGTTTAAGACTTGAGTATAGGGGAGCACGAACCAAGACTTGGCTCTGGTGCTGTAAATGATCACAGATGGGCAAGAGTCCAGAGGTTCAAAAAGGGTCCCCTCAGCCCAGGCTGCTCTCTCACAGCCCGGGGTGAGAGATGGAGGGATGATGGGAGTCTGCGGTAGCACAGAGAAGCAAGGAGGAAACATACAGAATCCAAGAGGGCAGGCAACCATTCCAGTGAGCCAGGGTGTGGGGGACTGAAGAGTCAAGGTGATTCCCAGGTGAAATGGCAGTGTCCTTCACAAAGACAAGGAACAGAGAGAGGGTCACGGCATGGAGGAGGAGATAGATCGCAAGGGAAGAGAATTCTCCTGCTTCCCATGCACAGGGAGGAAAGGGTTTGCCAGGGTTGTGATTAGTGGAGCTCTCAGGACAACAGGGTGGGGCCCGAGGAATGTGGAATCCAGGGCTGGTTGCCTCAGACCACAGATTGTGTCAAAAAGTATTTCTGTGGAAGAACATTACTGATAACTGCCACCATTTACACAATCAGCGATGCACAGACTGAGGCTAGCCCCATGCACTCTGTGGCCTTGGCCCCTTCGCTGCTCACACGTGGTGCTGCCAGTACCCTGGCAGAGCCGGGCTCTGGGGCAAGCCTCAGACAGGTGACCGACATGGAAGCTTCAGCTCTGTCTGTCAAACTAAGGATAATGATCCCCGCTTGCAGGTTTGTGGTGGGGAAACCACCCATCTCCCCACCTGAAGATAAGCCCACGAGGGCTGGGGTTTTTAGTCTGTGCTTTACTCAGTGCCTTATTCTCAGGGCTGAGAACAGTGCCCGACACACAGTAGGTGCAGTGAGTATCTGTACAATGACTGATGCAGTAGATGCTAGTGTGGCTGCTATGAAGCACACGCTCAAGAATGGTGGCTACAATGAAGAGTTCTTTCTTGTTTTCTTTCTCTCTCTTTTTACTGCTGCGGCACTGGGACATTTGAAGAGCTTCTGATGAATAGAAATGGGCAGAGTGAAAGATCTTTAAGGAGAGCAACAAAGACAAGGGGCCATTAAAAGCTGGTACTAGGGTCAGAGGGCTTCTGCCAATCCTTAATTTAAGATCATCCTTTCAGTGATGGTCCTTGTAAGTACACCTGTCAGCCTCAGAAAAGGAGACTGAGCAGTGGGTTGTTAAACCTGTTACTTATTTAATGTTGTGCAAGTTTTTTAATTAAAAAATATTTTTAATGTTTGTTTACTTTTGAGAGAAAGAGAGAGTAACAGAGTGAGAGCAGGGAAGGGGCAGAGAGAGAGGGAGACACAGAATCTGAAGCAGGCTCCAGGCTCTGAGCTGTCAGCACAGAGTCTGATGTGGGGCTCGAACTCATGAACCACGAGATCATGACCTGAACCAAAGTCGGACACTTAGCCAACTGAGCCACTCAGGAGCCTCTAATACTGTGCAAATTTTAAAAACAGCTTTCCCGGGGCACCTGGGTGGCTCAGTCGGTTGGGCGTCTGACTTCGGCTCAGGTCATGATCTCGCAGTTCATGGGTTCGAGCCCCACGTTGGACTCTGTGCTGACGGCTCAGAGCCTGGAGCCGGCTTTGGATTCTGTGTCTCCCTCTCTCTCTGACCCTCCCCCATTCATGTTCTGTCTTCTCTCTGTCTCAAAAATAAATAAACGTTAAAAAAATTTTTTTAAATAAATAAATTAAATAAATAAATAAATAAATAAAAACAGCTTTCCCTTGGGTGTCTGAGCTCATTGGGCAAGACAGGGTTCCTGTAACTGTTTTGCCAAGGATGTTAAATCCTTTTCCAAGGTCTCACAAGACAAAAGGTGGAACTAGGAACCTGGTCCTTGAATTCAGAGCCCACCCCTAAGGCCAGGGTTGAGTCTGTTTCAAGATGAGAGGTGCTGGAGATGAGGGAGCTCAGAAACCAAGGAATGAACTTTCTCAAATCTTTAAAAAGAATCCACTCGTACAGAAGAGCTCAACAGCTCTCCAAAAAATGAAGCTCTCCATAAGTGTAGAAATACCATTTGGAGGTAATTTTCTTAAAAAAAAAAAAAAAAAAAAAAAAAGGAAAAGCAGGAAGAAAGTAATTTACAGCCCCAAACAACTCAGATGCTCCCTGTTTTAAGGATGAGATTTACCATACTGTTTTATTTTTTTTTAATGTTTATTTATTTTTGAGAGAGAGAATGTGAGCAGAGGAGGGGCAGAGAAAGAGGGAGACACAGAATCTGAAGCAGGTTCCAGGCTCTGGGCTGTTAGCACAGAGCCCGAGGCGGGGCTCGGACCCAGGGACCGTGAGATCATGACCTGAGCCGAAGTCAGATGCTTAACCAACTGAGCCACCCAGGAACCCTGAGATTTACCATACTGCTTTACCATAGTTAATAGAAATAAAATGTGATCAATAATACTGAGAAAATGCCCACATGCCTGAAATGACAGTAAAAACAGCATAATAATGGCGATGATGGGTAATAAAAAAGTTTGAATATTCCTATCCAGAGGAAATGTAGATATGTCCCTTTTTTATGTTTTCATAAATTCTGATTGCATAGTCTCTTCAATTAGCCACCAACAGGTTATTAAACTCTCATCTATAAATCACTTTGAAAAAACCAAAATAAAAAGCATTCATTTAATGCATTCACAGACTCAAACAAATGGAAGACATATTACTTAACATTTAAGTAACTTCTGAATTACTCTTAGGAACAATGTGCTCTGGGAGCACAGAGAGGGTATGGTAATCAGGGAGAACTTCTTGGAGGAAGTGGGCTTTTTAGAAGTGTTTTTCTGTATAACAGAAATGTTAAGTTGGGAAATGTGGACCCTATTCTAGGGAGTAAACAAAGGATTTCAAGCATGTGACATTTATTCTGGAATAAATACTGGTTTAGAAAACTAACTTCCTAGTGTGGAGAAAGGAGAAGAATATGTTGCATAGTCCAGGTAAAAAGTGTGGGGAGAGAGGTAGAGAAAAGAGACACTACTCAATGTAGCTGTGGAACAAGCAGATGTCAGGAATGAGGAAGGAATCAGTAATGCCTGAGAAATTTCTGCCTGGGGTTGTTGCTGCCTTTACTGCAGAGAAAACAGGGGTAGGGATGGGCATTCAGAGGCTATGCCATGAGTTTGAGGGTGCAAGAGCATTCCACTGGTGGTCAGCAGTTGGACACAGTGGCTGGGAGTTGGGGACTGGTGGCCCAGATCTAGATTTGGGACTTGTTAACCTGCATGTAGCTGGTGTTCAGAGAGAGAACATAACTGACTGGAGAAGGGCAGTGGATGGTGAGAGAGGGAGATGAAAGGTGACACTCTGGGGAAATGGTGGATGGAAAAGGACAAGGAAGGAGAAGACAGTCCTGACAATGAGTCCAAGAGAAAGAGCATGGAGCAGAAAGGTGAGGTCCTGGGGATAATGGAAGCTGGAAAAAGGGCCCCTGCACTGGCACTGGGAATGTCCCCAGGGCCACTTGCAGAGGACTCTGGTAAGTAGTCAAGGTGCAGCCAGATTCTTGGGGGCAAAAGAGCAAGTTGGAAACCAAGAATGGAGTAACAAATACAGACCAGTCTTTCAAGTGTTTAATCTCTAAAGAAATGAGGTGGCCATTCTGCAAGTGCCTTCAATGACAGGCACTGGAGACATGGCCCAACCTTCAAGGAGCCTGATGCATGGTGGTGCACAGTGGAAGGGTGGACAGAGACTGCAGTGCGTGATGGAAAGAGAAAGAAAAGATGGTAATGGAGGGAGTGTGGGAGCATCAAGGGAAGGCCTAGTTTCATGGTGTTTGATACTCAGAGGAGTGACCCGGTAAATCGGTGCACAAGACAAGGAATAACTGATGGCACAAAGCCCCAGAAGGGGGAGGGGAGCATGGATGAAAGAACAGGCGTGGATGGGTAGCCCCAACAAGGGGCAGGGGCATGGCTTCCTGGGGGCACCAGGTGTGCCAGAAGGTAGGAATCAGTGCAGCAGAATTCACCGGATTGACTTCAACTTGGTATCGCTTACTTTTTTGCAGAATTCAAGAGAGGGAGGGTGATGGCCCCAGGGACGGGGCACTGGAGGAAAGGGGCAGACACTCTGAAGTAGCTCCTCCAAACTTCAGGGAAAGGGAGTGACTGCCAAACATGTCTCATGCCACAGGTGAGTTTCCGTGTCTTTTCATTCTCTGGTCTATTTTATGTGCAGAAAAGTGGGGAGTGGTGTTTTCTTGTCTATCTTCAGCAGCGAGGCACGGGGTCAGGGTGGGAATGGCAGGTGTGAGGCTGGATCTATGAAGTGGATAGCACAAGGATAGAATTTTTTAATTTTTTAATATTTATTTTTGAGAGAGAGAGAGAGAGAGGGAGAGAGAGAGAGAGAGAGAGAGAGAGAGAGAGAGAGAGAGAGAGAGTGGGGGAGGGGGAGACAGAGAATTTGAAGCAGAATCCAGGCTCTGAGCTGTCAGCACAGAGCCCGATGTGGGGCTCAAACTCACGAACCATGAGATCATAACCTGAGCCAAAGTCAGACACTTAACTGACTGAGCCACCCAGGCGCCCCTTGAGAAAGGAATTTCAAGATGATTTCAACTAGACACAGACAGTATGGAAGGATGTGTGAAGACGAGATGAGAATGTCCACAGCCTGCTGTCACCAGTGAACAATTCACCTTGCCAAAAGAAGCAAACTACGTAAAAAGAGCTGACATACTGCTATCAATCTAGGACATTTCTAACCTCAGCACCATACGGTGCTGTTGTTACTTCCACTGGATTTAGGTTCTAAAGTCTGTATGATTAAAACAACATATTTCAAAACCGAGCCTTGAAAATCTTGTAAAAATGTACCATGTTTAAACTGACATACCATTACCAGCAGAACAGACCCTTTCTCCTACACTTTGGAAGGGGCGGTGGTTGCTCCTACCAAGGTCCAGAGGAAGAAATGCTCATGTTTCAGAGCCCAGGGTCTGGTGAACACCCATCTAAAAATCAAGAAGTGTGGGAGGTGCCTTAGAGCAAGGGGTTTTTTGGAATACTGGCTCTGCCAGAGAAGGGCAGGCTGGTGTTTCCCATTTCAGCCCCTGTGCCGCAAGAATGCCAAAAGACTTGCCTATGCCATTTAAACTGGCATTTCTTTACCGCCCCCTCTCAAGAGTACAGCGTTGAATCTTGGTGAGTCAAGTACACGTATGATCTTCCTCCAAAGTACATGGACTCATAGGTAATAAGCACCACAGACCTCAGAGAGTCAAAAATGTGTCTTGCCGGCCATCTGTTCTGGCGCATCCGTGGAAGCTATTGAGAAGCTTGGCCTGAAGGAAACTTCAGACAGAATGATGTCTACCTTTTTCCCTAGGAACCTACCTCGGCGGGCTGGTCGGCTGGCTGGGGGATCAGGAGCTGGTTGTGATGCTGCAGCACAGTCTTCAAATAATCCAGAACGGTCTGGCAGGGCACTGGGTGGGAGAGATGGCAACGATTACACATTAGCTACCCCGGGACAAGGAAATCAAAAGCTTTAAAGTTTGAAGAGATTTTTGATGTAAACATTTAAATAAAAAAAGACTTATTTTCTAAAGGAAATAGAATCTTCTTTCATTTGACATCCGTAGTTATTTCAGTTTGTAAATACAGAACAGATGCTATGATTTGGGGAGAATTTTTAGGCTCAGCACAATTCACTGAAAACTTTCAAGTCATACTTACTCTAAGATGGATTTGGGTCAATAATATGATCAATGAACCACTCACAGAAGATATGTATCTTGACTTCTTTGACTCAAGTTGTAACATCAGCACTCAGTGATGTTTTTTAAAATCAAGGTACTGCAAACTAATGTTTTGCCAGTTTTTAATTAATAATATAATGCCCAATTTTACTCACAGATTCATTCCTAGCTCTGCAAGCAAGCAGGAATGCCATGCAGTGTAGACCTGCTTCCCAATATGGATACAGCTGGCCAGGGTTTTTATTCATCTGGTCCAATACAGAGTTGGTTATTGTGTATTTCATTAACTGTTGCACTAATCTTTTGAGGTTGAAGCTCATAGATTCATTGAATAATTACCATAAAACTAAACAGATAGTAACCCAACACGGTACATTTTTTGTACCACTGCAGAAATAATTCCTACATCTTAAGACTGATATAAGAGCCATTTCAGAAGTAGTACTAATTGCCTTTAAAGGTCTTGGTAGCTTAGTTAATAACCCAGTTTATAGGAATTATTGCCACTATCTGTCTCAGATGTGTGTTTTCTTTAGCTTTTTTTTTTTTGTCACAGTAAAGAAAATAATAAATATTTAACCGAAATCCCCAGTTTAAAGTATCAACACTGCTTCTTGGTTTTTCTTACCTTTTTTTTTTTTTTAAAAGATCGCAAACATAAGTTATCATCTTTATCTACACAGCTAATAGCTTTGGGTTTTTTAGGTGACATCACGGTGTAATATAACAAATCAAAAAACTACATCAACATCCTTTTGAAGAATCTGAATGATAGGAAGTAGAAGTAGTTTAAGAATCTTGCCAAAAAAAAGTACCATATATTCTTAAATAACCATCCTTATGGACCTGTGTATTATAGACCTGTCACAGGCCATGCCTAAGCAGTCCTTCGACTATGGTCTTCAAATTGGAGAAGCATTTGCCGAATAACCACAAACTCAACAAAAAGAAGGCATACGTGCATCAGTTTGAAATAGGCCTTTTATTAAACCAAAGTTTAATAAAACCTGTCAAGTACCTCTAATTCACTGGCCTGTTAAAAGCCTAACCCACTTTACTGACGCCACAGCAAGTTAAGAATGACTCTTTTGTTAATGGCATTGACTGTGGGGGGAAATGCAGGGGACCTGAGAAGCTAATGCTGAGTTCCGGGTTTCCACTATCTGTGTGGCCCCACTGAACTTGTGTCGAAGTCTCCTGCAACCAGCGTGGAGTGGGAGGCTCCCAATGGCAGCACTGTGTCCTTCCCGGTTTGTGCTCAGAAGCAAACACCGCTGTACACGTCACTGCTTTGTCAAGTGACGCATGCAAGGTGTTACTCTGGATTTATTTGGGAAGTCTTTTTTTTTTTTAATAATTTTTTTTTAATGTTTATTTATTATTGAGAGGCAGAGAGACACAGAGTGTGAGCAGGGGAGGGGTGGGGGGGAGGGGAGACACAGAATCCCAAGCAGGCTCCAAGCTCTGAGCTGTCAGCACAGAGTCCAACGCGAGGCTCGAACTCACGAACTGCAAAATCATGACCTGAGCCAAAGTCTGTTACCTAACCAACTGAGCCACCCAGGTGCCCCTATTTGGGAAGTCTTAGTAAAATTTGCAAATACTCATGGACTGATTAGGATTTGAATGAGACTTCTTTTGATCCTTTACCCATATTTTTTAGTCATTAGGATGTCTAAGAAAAAATGTTTAAATGAAACACTAAAATGCTTACAAAACTGAATATTCAGCATGACCTCAACCATGTTATGAATAATTATGTACATAAAGAGATTGAAAAGAAATAAACCAAAGTGTTAATAATAATTAAAAACGATTATATTTTAGTACCAAGATTAGGGTAGTTAACACTATCATCCTTGTAAAAACCAGTTTAAAAACATTTCTACAGTGGGCATGTATCATAATTTAAAAGTGGTTTGAAGAATGTCTACATAATTATTATCCCCCCCCACCCCTTCCTTTGCTATATATTATCTGCAGTGTTGGTACACAGCCCTGGAAAGGCTTGGAGGCCGACTCTCCCATCTCCTAGCAGTGCTAAGCTATGAGCAAGGCCAGATGAGTCAAATGTTGGAAGATAACAGAATTTCATGCTATTGGCTGTAGGGGGCAAGTGGGTCCTGTAGGTTGATATCTGGGCACAAGACTGAAGGCCAAGAAGACAAGACAAAGCTATTTAGCCAGTTATGAAAGAGAACTCAGTTGTTAAGTGTCTGATTCTTGGTGTCAGCTCAGGTCATGATCTTGCAATTTTGTGGGTTTGAACCCCATGTCAGGGTCCATGCTGACAGCATGGAGGCTGCTTGGGATTCTCTCTCTCTCCCTCTCTCTGCCCCTCCCCCCCTCCTGCTGTCTCTCTCAAAATAAATAAACGTAAAAAAAAAAAAAAAAAAAGAAAGAAATAGCCACCAGGCATGATGCTGGGCCCTGAGTACACCCTCCTCCAGCCCCTCCCTACTGTGCTCCTGGCCTTGACCCTCACAAGGCAGAGGCCTCCAGGCCCCTATCCAGCACAGGGCATGTCCCTGCTGTTACAGATTTGAAACATCACTCTCTGCTAGGGCTTTTTGGAGGGTTGCCTAGATTTATAATAGGGAAGCTGTAGAATCAAATGAAATATTTTTGGTGGAAAAAAAAAAAAAAAAGAAAGTCTGGAAAACAGAGATAGTTGTGTCTATTCAAGAGGGATGAAAGCGGAAGGAAACATTATCCTGACCCACAGCTACACCATGCTGCCTTCCCAGAGAAGCACCGGGCACTGAGAAGGCAATTGTGGAAAACCCCCTGTCCTCCTGCCCTGCTGTTGTGTCAATCTACAGTTTTGTGGACACGCTGTGGAATTTCCCAGTGAGCACATGGGGCCCTCAGAGATGGGGAATAAGAGGCCTTTGCTTCCTTTGAGATTCCTGCAGTCCTGGCCAGACACTGCTCCTCTGGCCTCCAAGAGATGAGAGATGGGGTCAGGGCTTCCACCAAGAAAAGAGCAGGAGGATCCTCAAGAAGCTGATTATGCCCCAGACACCTCACATCCAACTGCCTCCTCACGCACGCTCTGAATTAAGCGAGTCATTCCCGTCGATGGAGAAGCTACCACCTCGGACCCACTGGGCAGGTTTCATGTATTTACTTATACGTTCTGCAAAAGAAAGGCACACGCACCTAGCAGGTTTAATGAGACAATAAATGAGGAACCAAAAACTGTAAAAGCTTCTATTAAAGGGAAGGGAGAATATAAAGGTACCCCAAATGTCCCTAGTTGTATCCTGATACTGAGAATTTCCACCCTCAGCCATGTAATAGCATTTTAATTTTTTTTAATGTTTATTTTTGAGAGAGAGAGAGAGCGAGAGCATGTGCACGTGAGGGAGGAGCAGAGAGAGAGGGAGACACAGATTCTGAAGCAGGCTCCAGACTCTGAGCTGTCAGCACAGAACCTGATGCAGGGCTCGAACCCACACACAGTGAGATCACACCTGAGCTGAAGCTTGATGCTTAACCAACTGAACCACCCAGGTGCTCACCACCACGTAACAGCATTTTAAAATGCATACCAGAGAATCCTAGAAAGAGCAAAAAACCTGAGAGGAAAAAAGCAAATTAGGAACATCTTTCATGTCAACAGATAAAGACTGAGGGAAACAGGTTACAAATACTCTGTTGGGTATCTAAGACATCCAGATGAATGTGCTACTCTCAAAAACAAACACACCCTCTAGCTTGGATGGCTTGATTTTGTCATGGCCGGTGTTAAGTTAGTTAAATCCACACAGACAGGGTCTTCAACACATTCTCAGTACTAGTATATAATAGCTGATAAGAAGGCGTGAGAAGAATTGGTCCCAAAGTAATCCATGGGTACTTTTTTCCCCCTTAACGTACTGCCTCTGGCACTAGGAACTGTGTGATTCTGGGCAAGTTACTCAACCTCTCTTAGGCTCTGTTATCTCATCTGTGAAACCTGGACAATTGCCTACTGTATAAGTTACTGTAAAGTTTAAAATAATACATGTAAAGCAGAAAGCACCCAGTAGATACTGCCTAATGTAAGCTATTATTATTTTACGAGTAGGAGCCTGGTGAGTTCCTTAAAGGTTACTTCACTGACTGCTGACTTTGTTTTAAGGCTCTTCCAAGGAAAACTGTTCCAATTCTGTTTTTTTCCCCCCATATTAAGGGTGCTTGGGCTTGAGTACCCAATTTTCATTGCAGACCATTACGTTAAAATCTTGATCAGAGTAGAGTTTCTCTTCTTGTTTCTCAAGCATTTAATCTACTTTGCTGTATAATTGTTTTTAAAGACTTACAAAATACAACACCTGTGATTTTATAGGGAGATTGAAATTATTTAGTCCTCTGATGACCATGCCATCTGTGCGATTATATCATCTTTAAGTGTCCTATTCACATTGTGTCTGTAAGGTAGAAGCACCTGAATTGTAAATATGAAGAAATAAACGATGAGCTTTAGAAAATACTCAGCCTTACAGATGCATGGTTATGCTTTTGATTATGACAATGTCCCATTTCTGTCTAATTTATTTATTTATTGTTTAAATTTCTTTAATGTTTATTTATTTTTGAGAGAGAGGCACAGAGCGTGAGTGGGGAAAGGGTGGAGAGGGAGACACAGAATTGAAAACAGGCTCCAGGCTCTGAGCTGTCAGCACAGAGTCCGACGCAGGTCTTGAACCCTCAAACCATGAGATCATGACCTGAGCCAAAGTCAGATGCCCAACTGGTTGAGCCACCCAGGTGCCCCCCCATCTCTGTCTAATTTAACTGATGAGGGTAGATGCCACAACATGCCTGACACTGGGCTAGGATTTAGGATACACAGATAATGTTGACTTCATCTCTGCCTTCAAGGAGCTCAGATGGCCAGCCTCTCTTCATATTGGGACACCAGGGAGAGATAGAAAGAGAAAAAACAAAAACACACAGTAAAAACTTCCCGATACTGACTTTCACAGACATATACACGATATATTATGGCAAGTGGTTAATTCTGCCTGGGAACAGGGAGGGGTAGAATTTGTTACAGAGGTGAGTGTCACCTGAACTGGGAGCTGAAGGATGAGTTGGAGTTTCTCAAGTGGGGAAAAGAAGAATATGTTCTTGAAATGGAAGGAACAGCAGGAGTAAGGGAAAACCAGAAGCAAGTATAAGGTTGCACAGGAATCACAACTGTCCAATGGGGTTGGAATACTTGGTGTATGGTGGGAGCTGAGAGTCTAGTCTCTAAAAATGGACAGGAAAAGATTCAGGTAGAAAGAGACCCCATGTGTCATACTGAGTGCTGGAATTTACTCTACAGACCAGGTGAAGCCTTTAGAGGCTTTTCAGCAGGGAGAGGCTGGAGTCTGGGAGTAGGTGAGTGGCTACTGCAGTAGTCCATGTTGAGATAGGCCCGGATGAAAACAGTGGGGAGAGGAGGAACCCATACTGATGTGTATCCAAAAGGCGGAATCCAAAGAGGAAACTGATAGGACACAGGGGAGAGACATGCGTAATGGATGGATTGGAGGTTTCTAACCTGGGTAACTGCATACTGACCTCTTTTTAAGGATACCACTTACAACTGGGGGCGCCCTGGGTGGCTCAGTTGGTTAAGCGTCTGATTTCAGCTCAGGTCATGATCTCATGGTTTGTGAGTCTGATCCCTGTGTTGGGCACTGTGCTGTCAGCTCAGAGCTTGAAGCCTGCTTCAGATTCTGTCTCCCTCTCTCTGCCCTTTCCCCACTCACACACTGTCTCAAAAATAAATAAACATTTAAAAAAAATTTAAAAAAATACCACTTACAATCTAAGAAAAACACTTAAAATTTCTGTATTACTAGGCACAGAACACTTTCCCTCTGTTTCTTTCTTTTTTAAAAAATGTTTACTTATTTTGAGAGAGAGAGATAGAGAGTGTGAGCGAGCAGGGGAGGGGCAGAGAAAAAGGGAGACAGAATCCCAAGCAGGCTTCAGCTGTCAGCGCAGAGCCTGATGCAGGGCTCGATCTCATGAACTGTGAGATCACAACCTGAGCCGAAACCAAGTCTCTGCCGCCTAAGCAACTGTGCCACCCAGGCTCCCCTCCTCTCTCTGTTTTTAAAGTTGCTATTTATTGAGCACTTACTGGAAGAACTAATAGACATCCAACTGCTACTTAATGAATACTTCCAACATTCTAATAGTATTTTTTTTTTAAATTTTTGAATGTTTATTTATTTTTGAGAGGGAGACACAGAGCGTGAGCAGGGGAGGGGTAGAGAGAGGGGAGACACAGAATCTGAAGCAGGTTCCAGACTCCCAGCTGTCAGCACAGAGACCGACGCAGGGCTCGACCTCACAATCCGCGAGATCATGACCCGAGCCAAAGTCGGACGCTCAACCGACTGAGCCACCCAGGTGTATTATTGAGCCCCCTAATAGTATTATTAATTTCATGGTACAGAAAGAAACTGAGGTTCAGAATGGTTAAGTGATTTGCCAAAAATCACAGCTAACAAATAGCAGAAGCAGAAATCCAAACCCAGGTTTGACTCCAAACCCATTGTCTTTTATCATATTCTGTCTCAATCTCATGGCCACAGCAAGAGTTATGAGGACTTTTACCGATTTCTAAGTAAAAGAACTAAATCCTTTATACCTCTCTGTTCCTATCATTTGCTCTAAGTTTTTACTCAGGATATATTCACGGGTCTTCATCCTCCTTAGAACCCCCCACACTAAATGTGGACAATAGGCTTCTGAGGACTAGAAGCTGCCCTGAACATTCCTGCACAGGCACTTCTGGGCATGTGTAAGTGGGAGGCTGCCGAGAGGGCCCCAGGACATCCACAACGCACTCACTCCAGGGGCTTTTTACTGTTGTAAAATTATCCAAAAAACGGACATTACAGATTTATCTTTCTAAAATATTCTTAGAAAATGACAACTGTGGACTAATAGGATCAGTGGTGCATAATTCAAGGTGAGTTTTCTGGTTTGTACTCTTTTGAGTAAGTACAATCGACCCTCATTATTTGCAGAGCACATGTTTTCAAATTTGCCAACTTGCTAAAATGTATCTGTAACTGTCAAATCCATGTTTCCTGGTGCTCTAGCAGTCATCTGCGGACTTTTGCAGTTCACTGAAAACCTGGGTTGCACAATGCACACATTCCCAGCTAAGGCTGAACAAGGTTTAACACTTTGGCTGTTTGTTTCAGCTCACAGGGTAACAAGTGTTCTTCTCTTCACGTGCCATGTTTTTCATATTTTGTGCTTTTTCTTGGTGATTCTGCTGTTTAAAAGGTACCCCAAACACAGAGCTGAAGTGCGGTCTAGAGTTCCTAAGTTCAGGAAGGCTATGATCAGCCTTAGGGAGAAAATATGTAGTAGATAAGCTTCATTCACGCATGAGTTATAGGGCTGTTGGCTGTGAGTTCAATGTTAATCTGACAACGCTATATATTAAATAAAGTCTCTTTAGACAAAAACATACATAAAATAAGGTTATGCATTGATCAGTTGGTAAAAATGTGACTAAAGGTTCTCAGGAACATAGCTCTGTACTTTTCCTAGGGGTAACGCTTCGGTATTCGCTAATTCAGTCTTGACGGTGACTTTATAGAACATAACTACAATGAATAGTAAGAATCGACTGTATTTTTAGGGTGGAAGAGGGTAATACACTAGATCTAGAATCAAGAGACTTTGATTATAATCCTAGCTCTGCCACGGGGGCGCCTGGGTGGCTTCGTCAGTTAAGTGTCCAACTCTTGATTTCGGCTCAGGTCATGATCTCCAGGTTCGTGAGTTTGAGACCTGCACTGGGCTCTGTGCTGACAGTGTGGAGCTGCATGGGATTCCCTGTCTCACTCCCTCTCTGTCCCTCCCCTGCTCATGCTCCCTCTCTCTCTCAAAGTCAAATAAATAAACTTAAAAAAAATAATAATCCTAGCTCTGCCACAGACTTCACCTATCCAGGTTTCAACCTCTTTGCCTATAAAATAGGAATATTAATATTTGTTTGGAGTTATGAAGATAAATTGATAATTATAAATGTAGTTTTTAAAAAAGTAGAAAGTCCTTGGGGTGCCTGGGTGGCTCAGTCGGTTGAACATCTGACTTAGGATCACGTCATGATCTCACAGTTCATGGGTTTGAGCTTGTGTTGGGCTCTGTGCTGACAGTTCAGAGCCTGGAGCCTGCTTCAGATTCTGTCCCCCTCTCTCTCTGCCCCTCCCCTGCTTGTGCACGCATGCTTTATCTCTTTCAAAAATAAATAAACATTCAAATAAAAAAGTAGAAAATTCTTTGATAACATTAATAGTGTACTTGTATCTGGCACTTAGAACATCCCAAGGTATTTTTAAAAAATGTTTACTTATTTTATTTTGAGAGACGAAAAGAGATAGCACAGGTGGGGGAGGAACAGAAAGAATCCCAATCAGGCTCCTTGCTGTCAGGGTAGAGCCCAATGTGGGGCTTGATCCAACAAACTGTTGAGATCATCTTAGCCAAAATCAAGAGTTGGCCGTCTAACCAGCTGAGCCATCCAGGCACCCCCAATCTCAAGGTGTTTTTAATATGTCACAATTATTTTACTTTGGAAGTTATTTTTTTTAATTACCATATTTTATGATCCTAAGACCCACATTTTTTTCATATTTTAAAATCTCTGGGGCGCCTGGGTGGCGCAGTCGGTTAAGCGTCCGACTTCAGCCAGGTCACGATCTCGCGGTCCGTGAGTTCGAGCCCCACGTCAGGCTCTGGGCTGATGGCTCGGAGCCTGGAGCCTGTTTCCGATTCTGTGTCTCCCTCTCTCTCTGCCCCTCCCCCATTCATGCTCTGTCTCTCTCTGTCCCAAAAATAAATAAAAAAATGTTGAAAAAAAAAAAATTTTTAAATCTCTGAGCTTGTTCAAAGATGCAATTATGATTCACAGTGTTTTTTCCTTCTTTCTTAGTGGAACATAGAATATTGGCACATCTTGCATTCAATGGGTCTTAAATTAGATGACATACAGTATTTTGTATCTATCCTCCCTTAGGAGTTCTCTCATCTTGTGTTGACTGTATGGTTTCTAAACAAGCATGCAGGGGGCACCTGGGTGGCTCAGTTGGTTAAGCATCTGATTTCGGCTCAGGTCATGACCTTGCAGTTTGTGAGTTTGAGTCCCACATTGGGCTCACTGCCGTCAGCCTGTCAGCATAGAGCCCATTTCAGATCCTCTGTCCCCCACTCTCTCTGCCCCTCCCCTGCTCGCGCTCTCCCAACAAACATGCCAGCTCTAAACTGACACCCTCTCCAGTGAGAAGTTTTCCCAACATTTTCCTTCTTTTAATAACGTCTCAACTTTTTGTATTCCTGATCTAAATATCAATTCTTCTGTGGCTTTTTACTTTTAACCTATCTTTGCTTTCTTGCCTTTAAAAAATTAAACTTTTCAACTGACTTTCTTAATTTCTAGTGTGATCATCTAACACCAAAGAGTAAGTGCTAATGCTCTTTCCTTGGGATAAAATATTTAATCGCCTACATCTGCAAGTAACTGTGGACAGGAAGTCAGAGTATTATTCTCCAGAAGCCCATTGCTTGCATGTGGCTGATATTAATCAACAGGACTTTGTGGAGTGTTTCACAAATAAAACAGTTACCCAGCCCTCCCAGGTGGTGCTGGAGGTGCACCTTCCCCAAACTCTTCCTTCTTTAGAAAGGTCTGCACTTTCCCATCCTCTTTTATAGTTGCCCTTCCTAGATATGAATGCTTTATTTCAGGAAAATAAAGAAAAAGGAATCTCAAAATTACTCAATAGCACAACTCTGGAGTGGCAGAGAAGGAACTAAAACCAGGGTCTCAGCTCTGACCTGGGGCAGGTGTCCCTATCTTCTTGTTAACTTTATTTCCTCTGAATGCTTTGTGTCTTTTTGAAGTTTATTTTATTTTGAGAGAGAGCGAGCGTGCATGCATGCCCGGGAGAGGGGCACAGACAGAGAGGGAGAGACAGAATCCCAACGAGGCTCCACATTGTCAGCACAGAGCCCAACTCAGGGCACGAACCTACAAACCATGAGATCATGACCTAAGCTGAAATCGAGAGTCAGACATTTAATCGACTAAACCACCCAGGCGCCCTGAATGCTTTCTCCTTTGTACTCATCCATCCTGCTTGGCTGTAAATACAGTTATATCACAACATAAGGGTAATTTCCACTACAGGAAGGTTGCAGGTGCTTCCATGGAAATGCACTGCCCTCTGGAACAACAGAGGTCTTTTGAAGCCATCGGGAAACAGTGATGATACTTAAGGAAAATCCATCCCAAATTCCACAGGAGAGTTACTGCTTGCAAAATACTCTTGTTAGATGCAAAACCAGAGTGTACTACTTGCTGCACTTTTCTTCAAACGACTGTCTAAAAATTACAGATTTCCCCCACAAAATTAGTAGCTAATGGAGTGAAAGGTGGATTCTTAGGTGATCACTATCTGGTTTGCAAGTGACACGTTCAACTGGACACCCAATACTAAGGTGTCCCTAGGTAATGAGTACATGTGTTAAATAAGCTAATCTTTCTTCAATTTTACACTAAGTTTTATCTGTTCATAACTGACCAACTGATTTTTATTTACATAGTTGAGTTTTGGTATGAATTATAGCAATCATGGTTCTCCATATGAAATGGCTATTGATTCAAGTTTATGGAGGGGACTGTCAACAGAGCTGGAATGTTTGCACTAACAGTGGTGACCACACCCTAATTTCAACAAGTGTCCTTCAATACTGGACCATCAAGAAGGCTCAAGAAATTTCAGCATTTTCATCTTTCTGGAAATGGAAAAAGACGGTGATTAGTGGCAGGTCAGCAGTGAGTTAGTTATATCCACGACACAGCCCTTCCACCTGGCACAGTTTGGGAAATGGGAGGACTAAACCCCAAATTTGCTTGATATTTATCAAGGTCAAATATTTAGGACTGGGAATTAGACAATACCACTCTGGACTTCTGTGTCACCTGTCCCTGTGCTCTGAAACTCTTACCCACAGTTCTGAATGGCTGATGTAAGTATCTAAAATTGGCTGATCTCCAGGATAGTATTTTCTCCCCCAGAAAGGCAGAGAGGAGGGTGGGGAGTAAGATGGAAAACACCCCTTTGGGTCAGATCAAACCCATAATTAACTGACCATCATTTATGGAATTGTGAAAGCTGTAAAATCCCAGCATGTTAGCTACATCCCTCTCTTTCTCTGCCATGGAGAACCCAGTGGAACAATGGTTCCACTGTATTCTTTGAGCTCTACCCAGTGGCTCCTGTGGTCCCTGCCTTCCTAACTTGGGAAGACACCACGGCCCTTTTATCTAACCCCAATGCTCAACTGCAAAGAGAGAGAATGTTTTCTTACATTTTTTTAGTATTTATTTTTGAGAGAGAGTGAGAGAGAGACACACACAGTGCAAGTGGGGGAGGGCAGAGAGAGAGGGAGACACAGAATACAAAGCAGATTCCAGGCTCTGAGATGTCAGCACAGAGCCCAATGCGGGGCTTGAGTCCATGAGACAGGAGATCATGACCTGAGCCAAAGTCAGATGCTTAACCGAGTGAGCCACCCAGGCGCCCCAGAGAGAGAATGAATTTACTTCACCTCCTGCACACACGACTCCCCCACAACATGATTGCATTAAACCTAATTCCAAAATATTCTGAACCAAACCTCAGGTCTATTTGAGTAATGCTTTTAAATGAAAAGACAGAAAGAAAATAGATTTCTGATCTGGCAATTCTTAACACTTGTTTTTTGCTTCCTAAGGAAACTAATAAACAAGTGGGTAATGTACTTCAATATTTCCTTATTTTTAAGTCAGTTGCCAAACTGGGCGGTTCAAAGACACTGAGTTAGGAAACGAACATACTTTCTACTTATATTTATGTATCGGCCTTTAAAATTTTTAACATGCTATATATGCTTTATTTTGAAATATACTTTACTAGTACACTAGGACATGTATGTAGTTAACCAAGAAGCGTGTACATTGGTGGATATGTTCTCAAAATTTTTTATCAGTGGGCTGCACGATTAAAAGGATTTGAAGATATTGCTCTAGCTAACGATCTCACTATCTTTTGTAAGCCACAGACGTGCAGGAATGAATTCAAAGGTATAAGCAAAATTGGTACCTTTTCAAATAGTAAAAAAAAAAAATGGCTTTGCAACCCAGAGAAGATCTTGCCATAAAGATGACTTTACTATGCAGCAAATCTAATGTCTCTAAGAGGCAGGAAATGCCTGCTTTGCCAGGGGCACAAATAGTTTGAGATCTGCTTAATTACTGGTCTGTCTTTGATCTTTTCCTTTCAGTTTACAGTTGCTCATTTAACAGGGAGCTTGCATGCTAAAAAGAGAAGATACCTGTTGAAACTTAACAAGAATGGCAAGAAATTAATGGAACAGAAGAGACCACTTGTTCAGTACTACTCAAGTCCAACCACCGAAGGTATCAGTTCACTTTCATCTTTATTACTAATAAAATACATACAACAAAATCTTTAAAAATACAAAAGCTGCTTTTAAAAAAAGAGGGCTACATTTTGAAGAAAACTCAGGCTCACGGTACTTGGCCTATTTCAATCTTACTGCACCACGTCTGGAATCTTTTTTATATGGACAGAGACATCTTTGAATAGGGCGGTGGTCTTCAGGCCTATATCTCTTAAGATTGGACTTAAACATAGAACAAGGCTAGTAGTTTATCCTGAAACTTCTGTGTGGTACTGGAAGGGTAAGGACACCCTGTGCATGCCTGTTTTTCAACTTTTTTACCTCACTGGCCAAAACCATACATATACATGCGTGTATGCACGCATGCACACAGAGACACCAGGAAGGAATGATCTGCAGTTAGCTTGCAAGGAATATGGCACAGTACCTGGGATGCTCTCTAATTTCCGTCTGAGCTCTTCATTTTCTTGTTGCAGTGAAATAACCTCCTGCTCCAGCTCTTGGCATCTAGGACAGTAGCCTTCCTCTTCCTCCTCCTCTTCCTCCTCGGGCAGTGTAGAAGAGGACGGGTGACCATGGGATTCGGATGTCGCTGGGGAGGTCCAGCCACCTAGTGTATGCACGGGGGAGGTTGACAGAGGATCCACGTCGGCCAGGTGGCCATACTCACTGACTGATGAGGTGTTTGGAGTTGGAAAGCTCCCCGAGAGCAGGTAATTTTGTAGGGAGTCAGTGAAAACCCTCAAAAAGGCAGAAGTTTGTTGTTTCCTTTGCATATATTGCATGTCTATGTCTACATTATCTGACGTCTGACTGTGGACCCCTTTCCCGACGTGACACTGTTCCTGTCTCTCAGTATAACTCGAGCCTTCCTGCTTGACACAAGAAATCATGGATTGAGAATGGTTGGAGTCCAGTAGTTTTCCTCCACAATTTAAGAGACTAAGAACTCGACTGCACTGCTGGGCAAAGGCATCCAAGATCATACGACTCTCTGAAACACATGAAAAAACACATCAGAGACGGACAGCCAAAGACAAGGGTAAGTAAGGTCCTCAATTTTGAGGTTAACATTCAAAAATGTTAAAATTACGTATTTCTACTCTCCATCCCAAACCAAGGTAACACAGTGAATGTACTTTTAGTAGGATGCATAGCTTCCTGTCATTCTGCAACCAGAGGGGTGTCTGAAGAGTCATTCCCAGTCCCTCATTCTGGGAAACGGCTGCACTGTGACTTTGGGCACCACAGAGAGATTTCCCTCTCTGTGGCATTAACTGGCCTGTACAAGTCTGAACTCACACCTTTGGCTTCATTAAGATCCTTACTCTAACGAATCGAGCCAGCTACCGCAGACTCAATTCCTCCTTGATAGGAGGGCTTACAGCAATCATTACTTCTATTTCTGGAGTGCCCTCATGCCCTTGCTATTAATCAGCTGATACAATCCCTGACGAGAGTACGTTGCTTCCAGATGCAAACTGGAGAAGAAAGATAAGTCTTTTTGAAGAGCTCACTAGACATCTAAAGTAAAACAAAGGATGGCCTATAAGGCAAAAGATGATGAGCCCAAAAGCAAAACTGTGTTATCCAACATCTGTGTTCACTATTCTTTCTCTTCATTTATCTGTGAACTTGGATTTCTTGTCAAGGCCAATATTTAGGCCAGTCCATACAAGTATCATGTAAAAAGCAGTAGTGCTTCTTCCATGAGCCTCTTCCATTAGATTGCCAAATCTTTTAAATGGCATGTGTCCAGACTGCTGGTTAGTTGACATAAATGTATTCTAAAGCATACTAATTGTCAATCAGTGAAAAATAAAAAGCAAATGGAAAACAATCAGTTCAACAACCAAAAACACCTCAAAAACTGTGCAAATGTGATTTAATTCTGTCAGTCTTGGGTCTTGAAAATTCACCCTAAATGCAAATATCACGAGGTGCAGCCTCTTCTTTCTGGACTACCATCCAGAATGGGCTATTTATAAATGTACAGAGATACTTTATAGGGCTTGTATACAGCTATAGGATGCCTCTCATTTCATCTCTTCCCTATCCAGAATAATGGCAGCAAACAAAATACTGTAGATTTTAGATGCCAGTAAGTATTTATGATAGAAATTTAACTAGCTACCTACTGTCTCTGAAAATGTTGGCTCTATCTTTTTCTCAGGGGAAAAAACTTTAAAAATGAAAAATGGTGAAATGTTTGAGGGCTTCTATGGGAACAACAAAATATTTACTGAATGCATGTGGGTCCTCTCATAAATATATAGATCTTCATTTGTAACACTGGACATTGCTTTGGCTGCATTCTGGGTAGGCTGAGAGTCCACGGGACTACTTTGCTCTTGCCATGGTGTTTTCTCATGCTTAGGAGCAGTACCACCCTTAGACATAGGGAGGGGGGCCCTGCCCTAATCATCCTCCTCCATCCCTTCCCCTCCCCATGGTAAGGTACCCAAGATCCAGGAATTCCTTACTTAAACTGCTTCGAGGGCCTGTGCTGGACTCTTCCCTGAGCCATTCTCCCAAGGACAGACCATGGTGCCAGAGCCTGGAAGTTTGGACGGGGGCATCCATTCGTGTGTATGTGAGGCTCCTCCTATTAGAAGATGAAGCTGGGGGTGGGGAGAGAAGGCCATGGGCTGGCTGAAAACTCCAAAGTCAGATCTGGTCATTAAGGTATATTTGTCAGGGGAGGTGGATGGAACATATTTTATTTAATAGTTTGTTAATTATTTAGATATATGGTATGTAGGCCTGCATCTGTACTCTTGTCCTAAATCCCACAAATATTAGGCACAGGCCTGTTTTTTACACAGTGATTTTGAGTGCTGAAGAAGAAAACCAGATGTCAGGCATAGTTTCAGGCTAGAATTGATTGATGGGCTGGGAACTTCACTGAAGCAGCAGCCAGGACAAAGTTCACTTGCTATACTAGAGAAAAGGGAGATGGATATAAGAAGTATCTTTTACACACCAAACAGTGGAATTGATGCCTCTGCCCCCTGCCAGATGGAAGGGAAGGACTGAGCCCCTGATTTAAACCAAAAGGTAATGGGGAAAGACTTTAAATATTTGGGTATTAATTCTTTACACTGACCAAAACCAAATAAACAAAGTAAACAGCTGAACCATAAAAGTGGGAAGCCTTAAGATGTTGCACAGTGGTCTTCATTTCCGGGTTTTTGTTCTTTTATTAGTAAAATCAAAGAATGTTATTGATCACGAATTTTCAATTCTAGCACACTGGCAGTTTTCATTCATTTTAATCCTATAATCCCATTCTAGACCTGAAGTTGTATTTACTGTTTGCATTTTAATCAGCATGGCCCTAACTGATTTACAGCCTATACACCTTTAACGTAACCTTGATGAAAGGAACAAAATATGCAAAGAAAGGCTAAAAGAGAAGTGGCTATAAAGAATTGCTCAAATATATTTGTTCAATGTCCTAAAGCACACTCAGTAGCTTTAATCATATTGATACATCACATTAGAGTATAGATTTTAAGGGAAAAAATCTGACTTAGGGACAAGCATGATTTGTTTTCTTAATTGAAGGATAAGCTTGTAATATGCTGAGAAAAAATCATTATGTAATACACTACATTATGAAGATAATGTATTAAAGTGCACCCAGAGTATCAGAGAATAGCTACAACCATAAAACACTTCTTGCCTTCAGTTTTTACAAATGCTTCTTTCTGGATTTGTTCTCAGAATTGATAGATGCAAAAATAACGACCATAAAAAGTTGAATTTCTCCTTTTTGGTATCTTAAAATATTTAAATACTGTTTTAACGTCAATACACGGAAAGATATGATGAACAATATTACTATTACACTCGGCAGAAAACAGCAAATCTTTCTACCTACTACATATTGCAGCCAGCAATACTTTAGCTTTCCAGACAGAATATAATTAGAAATGCAAGGACTGTGCAATGCTCATTATCGCTAAGAAATGGAGAAAAGTTCTGTTTTCATATGAACACAATTGAATGGTCACTGACCCATGATTCTTAATTGAGCAAAGTATGAACATGTATTTTGAAATTTTTTAACTGTTTTTTTTTTTCCTAGTTACAGAATGCTCCACTCAAGAGATGGCAGGGAAGAACACCAACAGTTTACAAAGGGGCTTTAAAACTACCGACTTCATTCTTAACTTCTCTAAAATTAAACACCACAAAATATTCATACAGCACAACCACGAAGCACTATAAAGTGACCACTTGTAATTTATTTTGCTCTATTGCACAATCTGTTGGGATAGTATCATGTTGGAAATTTTGCCTAGTCTGATTCCAAAATCTGAACCCGTGATTACTTTTTTAATTAAAAAATTCATTTCTAGAAATTCTTCTGAATGTAAGTGGTTTAAGCCATCCTACATCTGATAAGTGAATAAGAAGAGGGATGGGAACTCGGCAATCAAACACAGGCGCCTTACTTTAATGTCCTTCTTTGTAAGTAAAGCCTTGAATGGAATTTGCCCATCACAGCACATACCCAAGAGTATTCTGTTACTATGAAGGAGATCACAGCCATCGAGATTAGTGGTAACCTTTTGATTTTAACCCAGCGGAGGGTGAAATATATTAATATTAAAAATGCAGAAGCAGAAAAAATTTTTTGTGACCTATTATCATGTATCCATACATTATATCTACCAAAAGGATTTCCAGCTAGTTCAAAATAGATGATTTCCTTAAAACATTAACATAACTTCTTAAGAGAAGACTTCAAGGCATAGAAAATAGAAGTTAGAAAATGAAAGCATCTTTGGAAGCATCACCCTTGTCTTAAATCAATGAACTATGTCTTAAAAAAAATGCCATCCAATTTTTTTTCATAATGGCAAACATCAAAACAGCAAAACAGGATGCAATTTTTCTAAATAAATAAATCAATGATGTGTCAAAAATTAACAGATGAGTTAATATACTTGGTGCTATCAAAACCAGATGGTGCTTCCTAATATTCATCCTGCTCAGTCAATCCCTGAATATTTTCTGGACCATCGGTATATAAAATAGGATGCTGCTATTTGTGATGGCAAACAAAAGCAATCATGCCTGCCAAGCACATACTATAACAGGCAGCATTTCAGCTCTGCTAGACAGAAAGTAATTAGAATGCTTTTAATGTCCAAAAGAATGATGCTGATAGGCTGCCACAGATGTGTAGATTTATGAATATTTATATGGTGGTTTATAGCTGACACTTTTATCAGTTGAAGAAGATAAAATATCTGCCTGACTCAAAAGCTTGACAGTCAGGTTAATAAAATCTCATTAAAGAGAATGACCTATGCAATTATATAGGATTTATTGTAATTCATTTTTGATTGTACTCTGCTTAAAGATGCAATTTCCCATTTCCTGATGCCAAATTTAGGCTGCATATCAAGATCTACGTGGGTTTTAACTCTAAGCCTCCCACAGAGGAAAAATACGCTTTTAAAACCATGGTATATTACCCCTTTTAAGGAAAATTATACTCTTCATGAGATTTTATAAGAATGCTGAAAAATCTATTTTTAATCACATTTCTCCTCTCAATGGTTTATGGCTTTTAATGGGAAATAAGATTCACTTCAACCTTTTCATCTTTTCACTGCCTTTATGCTGGACACTCAGTTTTATCTCTTCTGTCCTTGACTCATTTCATCACATCAATGTTTTGACTATTTTCAGTCTATTAGGTGGCCCTCGAGGTTACAGTAACACTTCTGTGAGGGTGCAACAAGCAACTTACCACCTCCTCCAGCCCCCTCCTCAATATGCTTAAGTGGTGTCTGTCTGTACACACATGCTCATTGGTTCAAAGTGGAACCACTAGTTCCTCAAAGAGCCAATCAGCTCTTAAGGTGACTGTCCCTCTGATGGCCACTCACATCTCTGTGCTGGGTTAAGAGATGGGTTTGTCCATCAATGATTAATATTATGACCACAATTCAGGATGTCTAGTACTATGGCCTTTTTTTTTTCTTTTTCCTGCCAGACCATTTTCTTCATTGCATGGAAGAAACCTACTATCCAATTCCCATTTTTCCAACAAGCAAATGGCATCCTGCCCTTGGTGCTATCAAGCTTACTCTTTATGACCTGAAAGAAACAAAGAAAGAAAGAAAGAAAGAACGAATGAAAGCAAGCAAGCAGCCTTTAAGAATAAAAGGTAATAAAAAATATAGGGAGTTTCAGGGGTATCAAACAAAGCCCCTTTTCACTCTTTTAGATTCAGTGATGTTGTGATTTCCACCTAGGGATGGAGACAAAATTAGCTAAGAAGAAACACTGAAAGAGTACATTTACAACAAGGTGAAAAAGGAAAACAATACCCACAAACTCCTTGTGAATGAAAGACAGCAAGGACACTGCCAGAGTAGGAAGGAGCATGGAAAGGACAGCAAGTGGCTGGTGCAGAAAAAAGAAACAATGCAGGAAAAATAGCAGGAAAAAGCAAGGTTAAAACTATGGATAAAAATGGCAATGAGGGAGCAGATTTATAGTGTATAAAAGGAAATAAAAGATTGAAAGACAGCAAAGACTAAAAGGAGAAAGCAAGATGAGATTAAAGACTGAACAGGCAGATAAAAAAGGGGAACCCTCCCCCCCTCCCCTAGTAAACATGGTGGAACTAAGGTTATGCAAGGGAGTAAACAAATACAGAACATGGGAAAAGAACCCAAACTGCTGAGAAAGAACATAAAAAAAGATAAAGATTAAGCAGAACTAGGGAATAAACACGGGCATGAACTAAAAGTAGTATAAATAAGACTCCAAACCCAGAGAGAAAGAACACAAACCTACTACTAAGAAGGGGAGAACACAGAAGAAAAATGAGAAAAATGGAAGTGGATGGGTAGCCTAACAATGAATATAAAAACACAAGAGAATATTGGGTCAAGGGCAACTGAAAATAAAAAACCCACCCCACCAACAATAAGACACCTACACAAGAACCCCACTCAAAGCCGACAAACACCTCCAAATCAGTGAGACATGTGACAGAACAGAAGTCTTCACTATTACCCGTAATCAGATTTTCTTTCTCAAAACCAATCCCTCATGTGTCAAAATATTGACAAACAACATAACATTAGCATAGGCGTCTACAACTCATTTAGAGACAATGCTCACATTTTCATTAGGACAAAAGCCTTGGACTCACCGATATGCAGAATTTGGGGGGTTCTAAAATACCAAAAAAGGCCTGAGCAGGAACTTTTAGTTCTGATAAGCGAGATAAACGCGGAGGGCCCTTGGGCCAGGCCCCCAGGCTACGGCTTTTCTACCAGCCCACCTCCCGTAGCTTAACCCGCAGGAGAGCTGGCTTTTCCCAGGGGACCTCCTGCAGCCTCCCGGTGGAGAGGCATTTCTTCAAGGGGCAGGACAGATGCTCGGGAGGCTCGCGATCCCGGGGTGCAGCCCCCACCCTCCTGGTGGGGAAGGGGTATGAGCGGCGGGCCCCGAGAGCCCGGGGTGGGGGGGGGGGAATCTTCTGGGCGGGGGGGGGGGGCGGGACGTCTCCTTCCCTAAAGTCCGCTACAGGGGGCGAGCGTCAGGTCCACCCGCGTGGCTGGTGCAGAGGAACCCGCTGTCTGACACGGTTTGGGACTCTGGGGTGGGTGGGGAAAGAGGGGCAGAGGGAGCAGACAGCGCGCGCATGAGAAACACAAGCGCACAGGAAAAAAAAAAAAAAAAAAAAAAAAAAAGAACACAAGAGCCAGCCGAGTGGACCGCGACAGAGTAATAGTGCACCAAAGAGGTGGTTAAAAAGATAATCAGAAGGCCAGGAAAGAGAGAGAGAAGGAAAAACAAGAAGAGAAGAAAGAGAGGTAAATGAAGAAGTGGAAGGAAAAAGTGAAACAGCCGAGGATAAAGGGAAGGCGTCCCCGAGCGCCGCCAGAGCAGCCCCAGCCTCTCCGGGAGCGGCCGTGGCGGTCACCCTGGGGTGTCCGGCGCGCGGCCTCGGCGCCAAGCCTGCTTCTCTGACCCCCGCCCGAAAGACCCCTGCCGCCGACCGCCACAGCCCGGCTTCCTGGGCGCCAAGCCGCAACCGAGCGCGGAGCCACCTGTTAGGAGGCGCGCGCGCCGTCGGAAGCTCCGCACGCGGCGGCGGCGGGGAATCCTCTAGAAGTTGCTGCCCGCGCGTGGAGGCCTCAGGGGTGCGCTCGGACGCCCGACTCTCTCTCGGCCCGGACTGCACTCGCCCCTCTCCACCTCTCCGCTCTCCCCTCACGACCCTCCCGCCAGTCCGGCGCGCGGAAAAGGTGTCCGCCATGCCCAGCTTCTGGCTCCCGGGCCCCCACCCCTCCCCGCGGCCGAGCGGGAAGGAAAGTTGCGCCCAGGAGTTGGTACCTGCGCTGAGCTCCAGGCTGGCGCCGTCGCTGCCCGCGCTGCTGCTGCCCGCGGCGGCCGCCGGGCCCGGGCCATACCTGACGACGGCGGCGAAGGACGAGGATGATGAGGCGGCGGGGGACGCCGGCGGCGGCGCCGGAGTCCTCAGGTGGCCCTGGGACGCGGCGGGCGTGCACGATGGAGACGACGACGACGCGGCGGCGGCTGCCCGGCCGGGCCCGGCGGGGTAGGTGCTCTGCGCCTGGAACTGCTGCGGCGGCGGCGGCTCGCTGCTGCTGATGGAGACGGCGGCGTGCGGCGCGAAAGGCGGCGGGGGCGGCGGCGGCGGCCGGACGTGCGGCAGCTCCACCAGGGTGGGTCTGTCGTAGCGCTTGGCCAGCGCCGGTCTCTTGCTGGGGAACGTCTTGAGGACGCTGTAGGGGCTGCGCTGCTTGTAGATTTTGGGGACGCTGGGCCCCTCCTCCGCCGGCTGCATCTCCTCCTCCATCCTGCGCCTCGGGGCCGGTCCCCGGTCGCACGCCCCCTCCCCGCCGGGCGCCGGGCTCCGAGGGTGCCTCCGCCTCCCGCCCGCCGGCTCTGCCCGAGTACGCGCGTGTGGGAGGGTGTGTGCCTGTGCCTGGGCCGCCGCCGCCGCCGCCGCCGCCACTGCCGCCTGTCGCTGAGGCTGGCATAGCTGAGCCCCCGCGCGGGGGGCTGCCGCCCGAGCGCTGATTGACAGGCCGCCTCGCCAATGCCTGGAGGGAGAAAGGAGGTAAAGAGCAAGTGTTTAGGGTAATATCTGCTAATGATAATGGGGGCGGGGGCGGGGCTTGGCGCCGCCGCCGCCGCCCGTGGGGTCCGCGCGCCGGGTGTGCGCCTCCGACGGGGGGAGGGAGGGGGAAAGCCGGATCCCGAGGGCGCGCGGGTAAACAGGGCGAGGTTCCGGCCAGCGCGAGACTTTGGAGCCCCACGTGCAGACTTGAGGCTTCTGCCGTTGCGGGCGGGGTTAACCTTCGGAAATGAGCCCCTGGCGCCCCCTACGTGACCCCAAACTCTCGGGGTTGCACAGAGGGGCTGGTAGTAGTTGGGGCGGGGCGTGTGTCCTTTGGGAAGGTATCCCCACAGCCAGTTGTTCTGCCCACGGGGAATTGCTCCCCCAATCTTCTGTAAAGAACATCTTGAAGGTCCTGATCCATGGTCGCTGCGCGTTGTTTGCACTTCTCGGGGTCTGCCCACATGGTCTTTGAGCTCATGCATATCACAAGGGCGCACAGGGCGTCGGACTTTTACGTTATTTTATTAATTTCCCATAGGAGCCCCGAAAGTGTGTAACAGAATCATTTACTCCATTCTGCAGATGAGTAAACCGAGGCTCGCGAGGTAATTGCCCAAAGCCAGACACTCAGGGAGTGTGTAGTCGAGTGCAGAGATGCATCCAGATCATTTGAATTCATATCCTCACTCCTCATAGCACGTAGACTGTCTGTGCAATTGAGGGAAAAATATGACCAGATACCTCCCTTTGGGATGGTGATTAGATACTTTCAACAATGTCATTTGATATATACGTAAATGTGCTTGTAGAACCAAGGCGGTGTGAGACCTTGCCTCCTGCATCGCCCACTGCATCTGGGGCCACCAGGCCAATGTTTCTGGAAGACACACAATTTCAGTAATTATTTGAATGAGAGAAGAGCCTCTGTGGTCTGGAGGAGGATCCCCATGGAGTAACAATGTCTTCAAATCTAGAGGAGTGTCCTGGCCTCTCCCAGAGGCTCCTTGGAGCAAATCAGCCTTCCACTAGGTCAGCTCCAATGCCAGCATACTCCTTCCCAGGAACATTGGTTGCCAGCCGTCAGTCTTCATTTTCCAGGTTTAGGATTCTGGGTGCATCTCCTCTCTGATATATGACTCCCCTCTCTCCACTCTGAAGGTAACATTTCTTTTCAGTTTTCCTTTTAATCTTGGGAAAGTGACCCATTTTCTTCTGTGGGTTCAGGTCTTTTCCTCTTATTTCCCATATCTCCCTTCCCTTAGAAGCCTTCTCTCCGTTGGTTCAGCCTCTGTGTTCCTCCACCTAGGATAGTCTCCCTTTCTCCTGCAACCTCCTCAGATCATGCTGTGGGTACCCCCCCTTCCATTTATTAGAGATGAAATAAATACTGCCATAAATAAAAGTATTTGGGAGTCCAGGAACTGTCAGGGCTGATTAGGGCATAGAGGACATTTTCTTTCTCATTATGCAAAAGCATTTCATGGGGAAATAAAAGAGGTTTCATTGTAACTCATGCATGTCATATTTCAAGGAATTCAAGATATTAATCATATTTAACATTATTTGCAACGTTTCTCCCTGGCTTCTGAAAACTGCTAAATGAGGACACGTGGATCACTAGGAAAAAAGGAGACAAGCATGAGAGGGACAGTTAAGAAATAATGAAATGCTGGTAAAAGACAGGGAGAGAGAATGAGATGCCAAAGAGATGTCTCTTAGGCACATAAGTGAGAAATGGGGGAGCTGCTTCTGAGACGTGAGACAGCTGAAATTGAATGATATACTGGAGGAAATAAATGATAACAAACCTTCCCACACTTTTCTTTCTATAAAGCAGTTCTGAATTTTGCATCGAAATGTTTCCCTCCCACTTTACTCCCAGATAATTTGCCAATAAGCTGTGGCTTTTGAAAAGCAATTGGGGTAGTGGCAGTGTGTGTGTGAGGTGGCTTCAAGGGGAGAGATTCTTGAGTCCTTCTACTGAAGAAGTAATTTCCTATGCCTGAGAGCTTTCTCTTTTGCTTATGTATTTTTTGTTTGTATCATCCTCACCACTTAAACACCTTAAGAGACTGGGAACAGTATTTCTGTTGTCATATTTTCCCAACTAAAAGGACCTACTTTCCTATATGTCAAAAAGTGGTCATTTCTGTAAAAGTAAATGCCAAAATTAGTGATCCAGCTTTAAAAGAAAAGGTGGGGGGAAGGCTCCTAGTGGAAAAATATTGGAAATTTAAAAATGATCAACTTTCAGGTCTTCATGCTAACAGTTGAGTCCATAGATAAATGAAGCGCTTTATAATCACTCTTGAGAAAATAAAATAGGCATTTTTTCCAACTGTATAGTTGAACTCAATTTTAAAATTGTAACTGGCCACTAATCCCTGCCTGGGCTTGTACTTAGTTGAGTATCGGACATAAGTAATGTATTGAAGTGTTTATAAAATCACTGGTAGCACTTTGTAAGCATCTTTCTGTAAGTTATAGTCTAAATTATCAGATGGTGACTTTGCTGATATCTTCTCTTTAGGGTCTCATAGGGGCTGATAGGATGGTAATTACACCTATGCTTTAAATCTCTTTAGATATTTACTCTTATCTCAAAAAAAAAAAAAAGGTAGTGAACTTTTAAAAGCCAAGTGGCTATTTATGGACAGGGTGATTTTTGATTGGCAGCATGTCAATTCCTTGAGCCATCCAGAATATAGCTTTTAAGTAATAAGCCAGCCATGGGAAATGCTTTTTATTGCACCAATTTCAATGATATTTAATGAGCTTCTGATTGACTGTTTGATCTCCCAATGTTTTGTGCTACTTTTAATTCATTTCGTATAATAGAAAAAAAAAGTAATTGGAATAAAATTTTGTGACAAGATAATGACCTTCCACTTTGAAATTAAATGTCTGATTAGCTTCAACATTTTAATGCGGAGATGATATTACGGCAGGAATAGGAGTGTGCACACCATCATTTGGTGGAAAATGTCTGAGGATTACTTTGCTTTTCCCGTTGCATGACAGAAAGGGTGTAGTAGCCACAGAATCCAAGGCTTGTAGTACCAGAAGAGCCCTTCAGGCTCCTTTATTCTTGTGACCGAGCCTATGCCTATGGTTTTGCTATGACATTCCCAAGTGGTTGTACAAATCCTGCCTACATACTTCCAGTGATACCTGAATACCTCACTACTTCCAGAAGCATCATTCACCCAAGGATTGTTTGCTTGTTGTTGTTGTTGTTTTTAGGTAAGCTCTTTGTCCAATGTGGGGCTTGAAGTCATGACCCCATGATTATATGCTCTACTGACTGAGTCAGCCAGGTGCCCTTCACCCAAGGATTTATTCAACAAATATTTTTTCAATGCCTACTGTGTGCTAGATACCTTTCTAAGCATTGGGGGATATAACGGAACCAGATTCCAAGATCCTACTATTATGGAATTTGGGTGGGCAGGTAATAAATAAACTGGAAACTAAGCAAACAATGTTAACATATCACATTTACATGATATAATAAATACATAAATGTATATGCTTATATGATTACTTTACTAATATTAATATAATATAAAAAGCATATGTAATAATAGCACAATTATTGACAGTATTTCAGAAATAATTGTGATAAAAAAATAGGATGGGTATGTTACTTTTGATAGAACAGTGTGTGTGAGAAGATCTTTCTGAGGCGGAACAGTTGAGCTGAGAGTTTACTCAAGAAAAAAAACCATCCATGAAAAGAGCCGTCCGGGCTCAGGGACGGCAGGTGCAGGGACCATAAGGTAGGAACAAGTTTGATGTTCTCATGGAGCTGAAGCAAGGGCAAGTAGTTGGAGTGTCCTGGCATGGGGCAGAGTGAGGAGGTGAGGCCCTGGGACAAACCGGGCCCAGGCTTGGCCATGTTTTGTGCACCTTGGAAAATGTTTGACATTCATTTTATTTGTGTGTTTGTTTGTTTATTATTTAAAGAAAAAGTTTTATTGGGGCGCCTGGTCGGTTGAGTGTCCGACTTCAGCTCGGGTCACGATCTCACGGTCCGTGAGTTCGAGCCCCGCGTCGGGCTCTGGGCCGATGGCCCAGAGCCTGGAACCTGCTTCCGATTCTGTGTCTCCCTCTCTCTCTGCTCCTCCCCCGTTCATGCTCTGTCTCTCTCTGTCTCAAAAAATAAATAAACGTTAAAAAAAATTAAAAAAAAAAGTTTTATTTATTTTTGAGAGAGACAGAGACAGTGTGAGCAGGTGAGGAGCAGAGAGAGAGAGGGAGAGAGAGAATCCCAAGCAGGCTCCTCACTCTCAGGACAGAGCTTGATGCAGGGCTCAAACTCATCAAACTGTGAGATCATGGCTCAAGCTGAAACCAAGAGTCGGATGCTTAATTGACTGAGCCACCCAGGCGCCCCTGGCATTCATTTTAACTGCAACAGGAAGCTTGGGAGGGGTAAAGCTGGGGAGTGACACCACCTGATTTATGTTCTTAAAAGATAATTTTCAGAAAAAGTAAAATTATGATTCTCATACAAAAAAAAAATGAACAGATGTTAAAGATTTTCTTTAACTTGTTCAATGCCCTCATAGTATTCAAAGGAAAAGTCAAGACACAGATTGATATGGAATAAGGCAATGTTGAATTGAATGTGTAAATGGTTTTAACATGTGTAAACTCGTGTTTCCATGGAGGGGGCGTGCAGGTGAGAGGGGAAGGGAACCTTTACCAGACAGGACGGTTTGCATGTCTATCAGTTATCTAAACTTTCAAAGGTGTAAAAATAGTTCAAAGACAATGAAAGAATAGAATCAGGTAACTGGGAAGGATGTGCTATACGTAGACAATGCAGACTTTTTCGTAGACAATGCAGACTTTTTCGCCAGAACACAATGTCTTTTCTACAGTTTTTTTTTTAAGTAAACTTTTTGTTTGAAAATAATTGCACATTCACAAGGAAGTTGCAAAGACAGGTCAGAGAGGTCCCGGGTACCTTTCATCTATTTCCTCCAATGGGCACTTTTCATGTAACTGTAGTTATATGAATAGAGCCATGCAATATGTGATCTTTTGAGACTTTCTGCTTAGTTTAATGCCCTTGAGATCACTCCATGTTGTGTGTATCAGTAGTTTGTTCCATTTTATTGCCAAGTAGTATTCCATAGCAGGGATGTCTCTCCGTTTGTTTAACCATTTGCCTACATACAAACCGTGCCTACATTTGTAGGACATTCTCATTGTTTTCAGTTTGGGACTGTTACAAACAAGGCGGTTCTGAAAAGCCACATACAGGTGTTTGTGTGGATGTAAACTTTATTTTGGGGGGAGTAAATGTCCAGGAGTGGATTGCTGTACAATGTTGTAGAAGATTCATTCTGCTTTGTGGACAGTGGACTGTAGAGAATCAGATTGGCAGCAGGAAGACAATTTATTTTCCCAACAGCAACTGAGTGACCCTTTTAAAATATAATCATGTCTCTCCACTGCCCTTTATTGTCTTTCTCCTCCATAGAGTAAAACCCAGAGTCTGTGCAATTGCTTTCTTAAGACTTGTCACGATCCACAACCATCCACCGCCTCTTGGACCTCAATCTTTCTTTCCTCCCCCTCCATCACTCTACTCCAGTCTGACTGGTCTTGAAGAGGCCCTAATGTCCTGTCCAGATTCTTCCGCTTCAAATATTTCTTCTGCTTCAAGTATTCTTTCCCCAGATATCTGCATCAGTCCCTAGCCTATCTCTTTAGCTCTGGCATCTCTTTTTCAGTGAGGGCCTCGCTGATCACTCTATTTATATTGCAACTGGGCCCTCCACCCATGCTCCCCATCTCCTTTCCCATCTAGTACCTAGCGCCATATGTCATGTTGTATGTGGTACTTGTAAGTTGCTTGTTTCCCCTGTGCAGAATGCAGACTCCTTTAGGTCAGGGGTTTCTGTTCTGCTCCCTACTGAGTCCTCAGCATTTTTATGTGTTCTACTCCCTGCTGAGTCCTCAGCATCGTGCCTAGCACAGATTAGAGGCTTGACACATATCTGCTGAGTGCATGAATGACTTTAGGAGGCTCTGGTAGTAACTCCGATGGGAGCGGAGATGAGTTGGACTGGTGCAGCAGCAGTGAGGATGAAAGAAAGGTACATGGATACAGAACATATTCAAGAGGGGGTCTGTTCTATTTTATGCAGCTCTGGGTCATGAAATGGTGTTCCTTACCTTGAACCCAAATTTGCTTCTTCCAACTGCTGGCCCTCGGGCTATTCAGAGGAAGTTCAGTCCCCTCCCCTTCCTTCATATGACAGCTTCTAGGACCTTTTTAGAACAGATACATTCTTTTTAAAGAGTAGAAAAGAACAGCCACCTTTGATCTAATTACTATTTTTCTCACTAACAGGATTCCATATATTTATTAGGACTGTTTTAGTAGCCAGTGACAGAAACCCAATGCAAATGGATTAAGCATAAAAATGCTTATGGCTCACATGACCCTGAAGACTGTATATATTTATATGTATATGTATATACATATACATGTATTGGGTATAGAATAGGCATCAATCCTTCTCTGATGTTATTAGGAAGGATCTCTCTCTCCATTTCTCTCCTCTGATTTTCCTTGTGTTTTTTTCATTCTCTGGCAGGCTCTTCCCTTGTAGTGTTCATCTAGCTACCAGCAGTTGTCAACTGTGTGGAAAGAGAGCACCAGTTTCCCATTGGCTCCATCAAAGGAATTGGCCATCATTGTCTAATTATGTCAGGTTAATGGGTTAGTTTATTTATTCATTGACCCATTCACTGTTACAATATGTTAGGGCTATTTCGCATAAAGTGAAGAGAACTAAAGAACAAGGAATTGAAGAAATTTCCCAAAGTCACAAAGCAGGTCATTGGAGGATTTAACTTAAGTCAAGGTTCTTCTATTTAATCAAAGTAGCAAGCATACCTGGTCAAACTTAGTAAATTTAGTATTTTATTCTCCATTCTTCACTTTCCTCCAATTTTTAGAAGAACATTTCTCCCAAAGAGCTGAAAGAACCCTGGGCAGAAGTTTGAGCTTGAGATATTTATGAGAACAAAGTTGGATATTAAAGCCAGGAGGGAAAATGGTGGAAAGAAAAAAGTCATTAAGAGAAAGTTGAGGAGATGTGGTAACAAGAAGTCAGAGATGCGTTCAGGTTCTTAGTGGAGTTAGCAGCCTCCACCAGCAAGATGCATTCTGCCCTCTCTTAATTTCTTTGTATGACTATTGTATTGCAATAGGACAGAATGAGTTCACAATGTTAGTTAGTGTTTAACCCCACATCTTATTCCAAAGTACCCCAGAAGGACCAGCTTCCATGAAGAAGGTTCTGAAATGAGCCAATGAAATACAGTCTCAAATAAGGGCAACTTGAGGTTTCCTAACATCCCATGTTATACAGTTTACTGGGCTTTCTATAAATTAATCCATGCCAAATGTCCCTAACCAAGAAAGCAATTGGATTTGACTGATGCACTGGTTGCTTGGAGTATTTCATGGTTTGCTAACAAAGCTTCTGTTAGTACCCATTTCTGAAGACCAATAGAAATATGTTTTTGCTGTAAAAATTATGATAATTTTCTAACTGATTTCTATAATGCCCAGGCAGCTAGGGTTTTGGAATTTGTTTTCTAGGCTAGGAAAAAGGAAAGTTTTGGTTTTTGTTCCTCTTCTTTTGTTTTCAAAAAGCAGCTGGTAATAAACTTCATGCGTTGCATAAAGATCAGCAATGACCCTTTAACTTACTGCTTTTGGGTTATTTAGACTTCTGGGTCTTTCCCCTGATGACTACAGGCAGCATTAAAGGTGAACGATTACAGAATCATAGACTTTTCCTTTCTGCAAGGGACTATATTTGTCTCTTAGGGCTATCGTAACCAAGTTCCACAAACTGGGTGGCTTAAACCACAGAAAGTTTTTGTCTCACAGTTCTGGAGAAGGGAAGTCCAAGAGTAGGGTGTCAGCCACATTGGTTCCTTCTGAGGGCTGTGAGGAAAAGTCTGTCCCACGACCTCCCTTAGATTCTGGTGGGTCCTTTGCTGGCATTCTCTGGTGTCCCTGGCTTGTAGAAGCATCGCCTGCACATCTGCCTTCCTCTTCCCATGGCACTCTCCCTGTGTGTGTCTGTGTGCCCATTTGTTTGTGGTCCCTTCTTATCACAGCCCTAGAAAATTAATACATATACCATTTAGGTGGGCTATAACATCATCTCTGTTAACCAAAGTGAGTTTTGTCAGAAAGGTCAAGTGTCTGATTTTTTTTTTAAACAAGTCTACCAGAACTTGAATAATATATATAGACAGAAGACCAATCCACACAACAGATATGCACACTTTGGCACAAACGCTGGGCTCCCATGAGGCCACAGAAGACAGGGACAGTGTGTAAGTGATGTTAAGAACAGGGCCTTTGATCATCCCCATCATACCCCTGGAGATATTCACTGTGCTTTAATGAATTCAAGCACACCCCCAGGAGATACTGAAGGAGAGTTACATAGGGCTGACACCTCCATGCCTTCTCCAACCCCATCCCCAAGGCACGGTCAGAGAACAAGTTATTCTAGTTGATTCAAACCTAAAAATCATTAAAAACACATATAGATTTTTTTTTTTTTTTAGGTCTTAATCTTGGCTGACTTAACCTTGGCTGGGAGAATTTTTAAAAAGATTGATGATGCTCAGGACCTTCCCCAGACCAATTAAAACAGAACCTCTGGGGCAAGACCTCATCGCCTTGGTGGGTTAAGAATCTCTTCAGGTGATTTGTATATACGGCTATCTTAAGAACCACTGCTTGAAGCAATGGCAGTGTCACTGGTATAAATGCATCATGGTATCGAGGTAACCACTTGGAAGACCACTTCACATTGGGGGGTGCTTGAGCATTTTGCTGTTTATGAGCGAACAGCGTATGGCCCTGTCTTTGCAAAGACAGACTAAGCTACTGCAGCTAGAGAGTAATCACATTGGCCAGAAGTCCAGGCTAAGTAGGGCATGAAAAAGGAAGAAATGGATTAAAATCAGAGGATGATTCAAACTAGAATGTCGACGGGTTTATTGGATATAAAAGAAACTCAGTCTTTTGTAAGAGAGGGAAATACATTCAGCTCAGGCAGGCACCTTCTGGGAGAGGTCAAGGCAGTGATTTAAACTTTTAGTCTTTTATATTATGACTCTTTTGGTTGCAAGAGACAGAAACCCAACTCAAACCAGATTAAGCAAAAGGGAAATTTATTGGCTCATTCAACTCAGAAGGATGCTAAGGCATCTCACAGGAAGGAAGAAAACTATAGAAGTTAGAGTCTTTGAGATTAGAAAAAGGGGCTCACTGGTTCTAGAATTTTCTCTGTCTCCACCCTACTCATCTCTCCATGTTGCAGGAAAGATGGGCCCAGCAGACACAAAATCCACAAGAGAAAGAGATGTTACATGCCATCCTTGGACAAGTGTATTGCTTGGGAGAGAGGGTTGTGTTATGAGCCCTGCGATCCAGGCCTCCCCACTGGAACTGCACATAGGGATGTGCTTCCCTAAGGAAAGAATGCTAGGTAGACCAGAGCAACTGCTGTCTTGGAGAGCAGACTAATAGCTCTCTCTCAACCTTTAACAAAAGCCATTTCTGTGGAATAAAGATGTTCTCTAAATCAAGGAAAAAGCCTTCTTTGAAATTATAAGGGAAAAACCAAAATGACAAAGGAAGACCATCTTGAATGTCAAAAGCCAGTTTTATGCTTTGCTATCTCCACTTTTCTATTTGGTGAAATTTAGGAGGATTGATCTGGACTTGTTTGTTCACGGACAGATACACCTGTGCAAACAGTGCCTTGACTTGCGACACAGTCTGTTCTGTAAAGCAAGTAATGTACTTTCTGTAATATGCATGACTGCAGCTGTTACTTAGCTGTTACTTTCCCTTTAATGGGAGAGCCTAGTGGTTTTCTTCCGTATTTTTTTTTTTTTTTTCTCTTCCAGCTGGGTTTCCAGGCTTCCCAGGAAAGGTCATTCATGAATCCAGAAGATAAGAGCAGAAGTGTAACTCCTGCCTAGCTGCCTAGCAGAACCTCCCCCAACCTCCCCCCCCCCCACCACACCCATTTTGAACCTGTAGAGATAGTTGTTTTCAGTCTGTTGACACTATTATAGGCGTTTGAGATTTCCAAGAACACAGATATGGTTTCAAGTATAGAAATGGAATCAAGATGAAAGAGATCCTGTTTTTTTTCCTTAGAAACATGTAAGCTGCTCCATGTTCCAAGGGTCTCATTTTTGCCAATGGAAGGGTAGCGTGAGTGTTGTTCTGAATAAAAGTCTGAGCGGCACAGTGTAGAATCAGGAAGTTGTAGGCTGTGCTAACTACCCATTATCTGTGTGTCTTAGAAACAGGAGAACATAGAAGTTGGGAGTATGAGCTCTGGAGCTAGTTGCTTGGGTTTTCTGTTGGGTCTTCTGTTTACCAGCTGTGTGTCCTTGTACCAGTTACTTAACCTTCAGTATCTTGGTTTTCCGTCTGTAAAATGGGGATAATAACAGTGCCCACATGACAATATTGTTCTAAGGACAACAGGGATAAATGCATGGCATGTAAACAGAGTCTGGCACACGGAAAACACTCCATAAAGCTTAGTTCTTATCATTGTCTTCATCATCACTGGATATAATCAAATGAAATCCTTTGTATATATCTTAATCCCAAACAAACAACTGCCCATGAGAGGGATCTTTGTAGCTTAGGCTAGTCTGCTGGCCTCACCCTAAACTGGGTGAAGAGCACAGATGTTGGAACCAGCACCTCTGGACCCTGCTTTAGGCTCCGGCACTCATTGCCTCTGAGATGGTGGACAAGTTGTGTGACTCTAGGCAGCTTGGGCATGCCTCTGAGTCCCATTTTCCTCAACTGTGAACCCTGGAAAATCACACTGACCTGCCTCCTCTGCTGGCTGGATAGATGGAGGAGACCACATTTTCCAGCTGCCCCTGACCTGAGACCCGGCATCAGTGGGCGGCCCCCCGGCTCAGATGTACTCCTTCTCTCCTTTCCCCCCACTGGTAATATTTCAGTAAATGCAAGACACCCGAGATGCATTGTGACTTGTTTTTAACTCCCCCATTTGGTCCCTGTCTCGTCCTCAAGTTTTCGCTGTTCTGAATTTCAGGAAATAGTTCAGTTGCCAAAATTGGTTGAATGAGCTACTTTCAAAATTAGTCAAGTGATACAAAGTACTGCTTTGCAGAGTGGGTCTAGCAATTCCCTGTCATGGAACCATTCTGTAAGAGAGTGTTTTGACAAAAGGGGAGGATTTATAAAATTCACATTATGAGAACGCTTACCGTCTTATCCAGGAAAATCCCTGTGTAATATAAATCTCTTCCCTTCCTAAAGCAGAGCATCAAGATAAATCAAGACATGGATCATTATCAAGTAACCTTCCATGGAGGTACCCAAAGATAGAAATTTTAAAGTTATTATTCTTACTCCCTTCAACAGTGAGGTCCCGTCTTGGGCTACTGGTTCAGTCCTGTCTGGATGGCCTCAGGTTCTAACCTTAGCTATTTGGTTTAAACTCAGTTCAGCAGCTCATGTTTATGGATAAATGAGCAAAACAGTAAAGATCAAAAGCAAAAAATAAAATTACTATGGAATTCAATATTTCAGAAGCCAGAGTCGGGTAAATGTTAGTGAAGTGTGGCGTTCAGAACGAAAGGCCCTCACTTATGATAATGCGCCTAACAAGGAAATGAGATTGACACAGCAATTCTCTGTTTTTGTTGTCCCCTGAGGTTAGAGATTATGCAGTGCGTGTTTCTGTTTTTAGCTTCTTTGGTAATTCCTATGGTGAGAGACTACACTCTGCATATCTGTCAAGGTTGCACTCCTCTTAGGTGCTGGCTCTCTGAGGTAGTGCAGGAAACACTGTTCTCACCTGAGCCCCCCCCCCCCCCCCCCAGTTGCCCTGTGATACTGAGCCCCCCCCCCCCCGCCCCGCCCCCTTCCCATGGCTGCCTTCTTTATTTATGTTCGGTTGCTAGGGAATTCCACAGAGGAAACATAGGTCTGTCTTAACCACAGGTGTTGCTGTGAGAAATGTTCAGATGGGTGGCAGGTGACAAGATGTTTACGTTGTTTATTTGATGTCTCATTGTAATCCTGCAGCCTTTTAACGCCAATTGAAAGTAGACTAAGAACAAGAGACTAGGGAAGATCTGCATGGATTTGAATAAAAAATAAACTAGTTAGCTTTCCTTTAGGTATGACAAAACCAAAAAATGAAAACAAAAAAGCCCACATGGATCCAGGGCTTCTTTGGTATTAGTTACTGTAGCTGAATCCTCAGGTAGAGGTGTTACCTGTAAACCCAGCTCAGGTCTGCTGAAGGAGCAAAGGGCTGTATCGACTGAGGAAGGTGGGAAGGGGTAACAGGGTCACCAGAGCAGCGAGGCTATAGCAACCAGAACCACGGATTGGAGCTGGCAGAACTCCTTCCCTCCCCACCTGGTACTCATCCCTGCGTGCCTCAGTTTCTCTTGGTGAGTCGCCCTCAGTCTGTCCTACTGAAGGTGGATTGTCTGCACGCCAGAGCCAGCAGACTGCCACCCGCAGCCTCAGTTTGGGTGAGAGAGCTTCTTTCATCCAGCACTTGTACTATACATCCCAGGCTGGGAGGCTGATTCACTCTACTTTGGCATATGTGCCCAACCCTTGGACCAATCAATCTCTGTTGCCAAAGAGTACATATTACAATTGGTTGATCTGGGTCTGATGCTTACCGCTGTGGCCGGGGGCAGAGTGTGTGTTCTCAGGAGAAGAGGGATGAGATCATTGTCAGTGGAGTCCAGGGCAGTCCCGCCCTTAGCTATCTGCGACATACATAGCATAATACCACCAGAATGCTTTCGTTTATTGTAACTGTCCCGTGTGCAACCAAAATACGCTTATATACTCCCTGTCAAGAGAATCAACCCAATGTCACATCCAGTTACTACATCTAGCTCCAAGGGTAGCGTTTCTAGGCAATCCCTTTTCCTCTAGGTCGGGTTCAAGCATGCCTCTTTATGGTCTGGCAACCTTTGACTAATAGTCTCCAAATGCCCAGTGTACAATAATAGGGTAAAAGGATCAATGCAATTAAAGCCTCTCAGTTAGAAAAATAAGAAAATGGAAAGCAAAATGCAGCAATCACAGTCCTTAGCCTTTTTTCACATCCTGGTATCCAGGAATAGCAAGGAATTCTTTCTCTAGTAGTGAGTCCCCTCCCAAATCCAGTCACTTGATATGAGGTGGCTTTACTGGGAAGCTTAAAAGTAAACAATAGGAAGGGTATGTCACATTTCTCTGAGGAGACGTGAAGGCCATACTCTGATGCCTGACGTCCACGCCATCCTCAAACCAGACTTTCTATGGCTTGTGTGATGCGCTGGCCATATATTCCAAAACCCAGCCTGGGCTTCACTGACCAGTGATTCAGGAACCACTTTCAGGCATGTCCAGGAATATGTAGTTTATTTATTTTTATTTTTTATTTGTAATGTTTATTTATTTTTGAGAGAGAGAGAGAGATGGAGTATGAGTAGGGGAAGGGCAGAGAGAGAGGGAGACACAGAATCGGAAGGAGGCTCCAGGCCCTGAGCTGTCGGCACAGAGCCTGATGCAGGGCTCGAACTCATGAACCATGAGATCATGACCTGAGCCGAAGTCGGATGCTTAACCGACTGAGGCACCCAGGCGCTCCAGGAGTATGTAGTTTAGATGACAAAACATTTGCATTTTTGGGACTTTATTTTTCTTTCCTTTTTTTAAAAAAAAAAGTTTTTCATTTGAGTATGGCTGACACACAATATTACACTAGTTTCCGGTGTGTCAGGGATTTTCCTTTTCACGTGAACCGTTGGTGTTAGAAGCCTTCCTACAGTATATTATACACTTCTCTGCCTCGAGAAAAATGTGAGTAATCCCTGTTCCTTGCGGAAAAGGAAAAGACACAGATGGACAACAACAAAAGTATTACCCATAATATCACAGTCCAGACACGGCAGTAACCACTTGGCTTCCAGTCTTCTGTATGTTCTTTTCTTATAGTACGTGCCTGTGTGTTTGTGTGCGTGCTGGACGAAAGTGGAATCCCGTTGTGCGATGTGTCTAAAACCTGCCTGCTTTTCCCTGGGGGCCTTCCTCAGAGGTGATAGGAGGACGCAGGGGAGATGGAAGAGGGCTGGCCTGAGTGCCTGTGGAGATGCCCACCATCTTGTTGGATCAGGATTACGAACCCAGGAGCATCGCAGTGAGTGGCGGCCCCAGCCTAGGACTCAGCTACTGGGCACATCCTGAACTTCCCCCTCACTCTCCTCCTCATGATTCCTGACCATTATTAGTTCCCCTGGGTAAATGTCCCTTCCTCCAGCCTACCCTTCTCTTCTCTCTGTGACACAGACCTCTGATGTCTTCTATTGGCAGCCTTGTGGAAGTTCTTCAGGGACAATTTTTAATGGTTTGTGGGGCCAGTGGGATACGCTGTATGAAATCATGACTGTCCTGGAATCTGTAGGACCAACAGTCACCATTGAACTGAGATAGGAAAACTGAAGGGACTCCATGTTTAGAAAGGCTCCATGTCTGCTGTTTTTCTGCTAGGCCCCATTGACTAACATTCTGTATTTTACCTTGCATCTCAGTAAACTGAAGAAGCTATGTTCCCACGCCAAGGGGGAAGCAAGAAAGTTAATCATTCTCTGAGTTTCATCCCAGGCCCCTAAACACCTGATAACATTTAAGAAGAGCCCGTCATGTTCCAGGACATTAGCTGTGGTCAAACCTCGGCCAGCCCTGGCATCAATACCCCCAACTTCGATGATCTGTGAAAGAGCACTTACTATTTACCTGTCACTTGCCTTTGGTTGGACCCCGCCCTGGATTCCTGAAGAAACACGTACCATGGACCCCTTTCTAATATAAACCCCTCACCCCAAGCGATGACAAGACTTACTGTCTCCTTTCTGACTCTCTCAGACACTTGGTCTGCTATCACTTAACGCCATTCAGTAAGCTCTGCTTTCATTTCCTGTTAGCTCAAATGTGATTTCTATCCTGCAGGAAGCCAAGAACCCTCTTGGTTGGTCCTGCGGGACCCCCTCTGGGGGTCTTTGGACCCGGCCTGCCTACATCAAAGCATCAGGGTACGAGCTTAGCTCCCACAGGGAGGGCGCACTTCAGGCTGGGGCGGCAGTGCCTGGCCCTTTCCTCAAGACTGAATTTAGGTTTTGGGTCAGATGCAGTCCTTTCGCTTCTTCCTTCTTTCTCTCTTCATGTTCCCTTCAGCCACTGTACCCCCAAATCTGACTGGACCAGAAGGGAACTGTGAGTGTGGTCCAGGAGCTGCAGACCCTGGCACATGTATAACCTGACTCGTTGTGGAGAAGCGGCTCTGTTCCATCCTGTACTACCCTGTGCATCTCTGTGCTATGTTTAAAAAGAATTGCTGTTTTCTGCATTTTTGCAAAACGACCCCTCAGCCAAGTGTTGAAAATCTCAGCAGGAGTACTGAAATGGAGTTGATGGACGGGTAGGAACTCTAGAAGTTTAAGTCTTAATTTTTTTGGGGGGTTGAGGGCTTCAGGTCAAATATGTCTAGCACCTGAGTGCTGCTTCCAGAGTGATACTTATTTTTTTTTAAGTTTATTTATTTATTTTGAGAGAGAGAGAGCACATACACGTGAGTGGGGGAAGGGCAGAGAGAGAGAGGGAGGGAATCCCAAGCAGGCTTCTCACTGCCTGACATGGGGCTCGAACCCACGAACTGTGAGATCATGACGTGAGCTGAAATCAAGAGTCACATGCTCAACCAGCTGAGCCACCCAGGTGCCCCAAGAGTGATGCTTTTTTATTTTATTTTATTTTATTTTATTTTATTTTATTTCATTAAATTTTTTTTAACGTTGATTTTTGAAGAAAAGAGACAGAGACAGAGCGTGAGCAGGGGAGGGGCAGAGGGAGAGAGGGAGACACAGAATTCAAAGCAGGCTCCACGCTCTGAGCTCTCAGCACAGAGCCGGATGCGGGGCTCGAATCCACGAACCATGAGATCATGACCTGAGCTGAAGTCGTAAGTTTAACCACCTGAGCAACCCAGGCATCCCTGGAGTGATGCTTTTTAAAGGACAGTCAGTCACATCACTGCTTTGCTCAGGCCCGCAATGCTTTCCCCTCTCACTCACACAAAGCCTGCAAAGGCCTTCTTGCCGGCCCCTCTGTCCCATACCTCTGATCTCGACTCCCACGACCAGCACACTCCATCCACACCAGCCTTGCTGTTTTTGGAACACTTGAAGGGCAGCCCCATTTCAGGGTCTTTCTGCTTGCTGTTCCCTCTGCCTGGAACTCTCCCCGCTCCCCTGCTGCCCTCCATAGGACCTGCTCCTTCACCTTCTTCAGGTCTGTGACCATATTGTCAGCGTGAGTGAGCTTGCCCTGAGTGAGATCAAAATCTCATCTCGTGAGACGGGCCCTGTCCTGCTGCCATGCTCACTAGCCTTCTCTCTGCTTCTTCTCCAAAGGCCTTGTAACTAGTACTTTCTCTGTTTACTTCCTTCGTTTATGGTCTGCCTCTCCTCACTGGGATGCAAACCCCCTGGAGGCAGAGAGTTTTGTTCACTTCAGCATTCCCAGCCCCTATAACAGTGTCTGGCCCAATAAAAATTTGTTGAATGTGTGAACTGAAGGCAGTTTCCTCAGAGGCTAAACGATCATCGTCTGGAACCCCTTCTTTTTAGAAGTACAATGTCCACTCATTAATGGAGTAGATACCTTTTTGTTTGTTGGCTATAAAATCAAATCCATTTGCCTCTTGATTTTCATTATGAAATTAAAGATGCATTTCTATGGAAGAAAAAAACAAAACTCCCATGGAGATTAAACAAGGATTAGGACAACTTCCAAGCTTTTGACATTCCGGGCATCACTGCCATGCTGTGTTTGCTTGCTGCCTTGGCATTCACCCATCAGTTCCTGCTCCTTTGTAATATTTGTAGCCCATGGTGGTGATTCTAATGCTGTCGCTCGCTCTCTCTCTAAGGAGGGGATCTTTTTTTCTTTTTAAATGCCAGATCCCCTTGCTTCCTATTCATAATGTTCTGAACTTTCTTCTCTTTTCCTTTTCCTTATGCCTAATCTATAATGGTGTTGCCCAAAGTTTACCAAGCACAGCACCTTAAGGATACAAACGAAGTTGCTACAGCATCAATTTAGATTTCCTTTTCTTACTCTCTCACGCTGCACAGTCTCATGCCCTGAAAGCACCTCACCTGTCAAATATTGCTTGGAGTCCTCAAAGATGAGCCCCACAACTTAAAGGTCAGATGTAGACACTGTTTGGTGTCTATCATGTTCTTTTTCTCTTGCTTTGGCTCTTCTTAGTTGATACACAGTGCCAAAGTCACCATCTGGAGCATCTTACCTCCATCGGTGGTGGCAGTGTCTACTGGGAGCTGCTGTCTCCTCATGCCCTGAAGGCTGCTGGTTCTCTGGGCGCCCAGGGAGTTCTCACCTCCCAGAAGCTAAGGAATGACCTGGTGCCAAGGGCACTCCTGCATTTGGCATTGAAAAATACTGCTTGGGGTTTTCTTTTTAGTTGCTCTTTGTTTAATGTCTACCAGAGTCTTTGGGATGATGATTGACCCAATGTCTACCATTCTTACTAATGTTTCAAAAATTTTAAGGTCAAGTTTTGATCAGAACTCAAGCCCAAGATTCCATGAGCTTCCTGACGCAGTAGGCATACCTGAAAGGATTTGAATGATCTCATTAGGGAGGTTTGGGAATGGGAGCCTTGAGAAAATGATCCACATCTGGCTCCAAGGGATCACTACTTTTTTTGTATTGTTATTTTAATAAAGGGGCTGTTTATTAAATAACAGGGAATTATTTTAATAAAGTGAGGCTGTTGCAGGTATCCATGGTAATTTCAACACATGGTTCAGCTTGCGTTCCATTCACTCATTCTTTTATTCACCAGATCCACTGAACACTTATTCCATGCTAGGTGTTGGAGATACAACGGTGAGCAATCCAAACATGGCTCCTGCCCATATGTAGCTCACCTACAGTCTGGTAAGGGAGGCAGATATTAAACAGGCCAGGTAAATGCACATTGATTACAGATGAGTTCAAAGCATTAAAGTAAAAGTCCAGGTTTTCTCAAACTGTGTGGGAGGTGGCAGTCGGACAGCCTGTAGGGGTGTGGGAAAGGAGTCCGGGACAGCCTCTCTAAGGGACTCATAGTGAGGAGAGTTGAGATGTGGAATGTGGGTAGGAGTTATCTAGGAGTAAAGAAGAGAAGAATGTTCCAGGCAGAGGGAAAAAAAAAAAATACAAAACTTCTTAAGATCAGGCTTTCAGGGATCTATGCATAAAACGTTAATTTATTAATTACAGAATGGCTGACTGTGATATGTTAAGTCCAATTTAAACATGGGTTGTAGTAACATCCAAAATAACCCATCTTATTTCCTGTGATTAGGGCCACATTTCTTTGCACCTGCTTCTACTCTGATAATACCGGTGTTAAGTGGATCTTAATGAGAATGTGAGAACTCTTTGGTTGAGTAATTTTGGGGGTCCATTTTTTTTTTTATTTAAATCATTCCCGGGTGCCTCGGTGGCTCAGTTGGTTGAGCAGCTGACTTTTAATTTCGGCTCAGGTCCTGATCTCATGGTTTGTGAGTTTGAGCCCCGCATCAGGCTCTGTGCTGACAGCACGGAGCTTGCTTGGGATTCTCCCTCTCTGCTCTTTCCCTGCTTGTGCTCACTCTCTCAAAATAAATAAACATTAAAAAATAGTAAATAAATCATTCCCGAAGCTAGTCCTTCACTTAAGCCACAGAGTTTCGTGTTTCTAGGTATGTTTTCCAAGTAGTCATTGGCTTCATGCTTTGGTAGGCTGGGTCAGCCCATGGAAAGCCCCTAAGAGTACAGATAAGGGAAATCCCTGGATCCTGAGACACAATTAAAGGAAAAAAAAAACATTGCATAAGGAAGGTGCAATAAGGATTTCAGTATCGAGACCTTAGACATTAGGCCTTGGTGATGTGGCTTGATGATAAGTGGAATGAAGGCACTGTACATGGGTATAAGTTGTTTTTGGAAATTGATAGAGTTTTTTTTTGGCAGAGAGTGGGTAAAAGCAAGAAGCCAGGGATCCCCTTCGTGTGGAGACCTTGGGACCTGGCTCATTTTTCACACATTATGAACCACAAGAATAATTTGCACTCATGAGACTCTTTGCGACCATTCACAAACCCATCTCTGTTTCTTCTAAATCTAAGCCTAAGACACAAAACGTGGATGTCCAAAAGACTGGTACTTCTGGGTGTTGTGTACGTGGCACATTCAGTGTCCCTCTCATATGCCAGTTTTGACAGTGTCCCCATATTTGTCTATAGAAGAGTATTGACTTGCACATGGAAGAGGTTTAAAACTGCCCTGTGAAGCACGCACGGGTGTGTCACGTTCATCCAGTCAGCTCATACTTACCGAGCACCTACCACATGTCTGTCTGGTGCTGTATCATGAATTGGTGGTGAACAAAATAAAATTCCTATCCTCATGGGCTCGCATTTAATCGTGAGATACAGGCAACAAATGAGTACATATGTAAGTAGAGAAATGTGTCAATAATATAAGTGCTAAGGAGGAAAAATGACAGGAGATAGAGAGGGACTTGGGTGGGGGCATACTGCTTTGTACAGGGCAGCCAGCAAGACCTCTCTGAGCAGATAACAATTTAGTAAATATCTGAAAGGAATCAGGCAAGGGACCGTATGGTTTTGCGGCATCTTACACAGAGGGCACGGCAGAGGCAAAGAGCTGGGGAATAAGCATGTTTGGCTTGTTCAAGGAGTAGTAAGGCCGGCAGCAGTGGTAGATTGGGGCATCAGGATGGTGGTTGGGGTGGAATGGGGGGCCGAGGGGAGAAGGAAACTGTGTTAGGACATAAAAGACTGAGAGGTGGTCAGAGACCAGAACAAGTTGGGCAAGGTGTGGACTTTGGGTTTTAATCCCTGTGTGAGCGGCAGCCGTTGGAAGGTCTTGAGCATCATCTGTAACATGATCTGACTTATGTTTTATTCAAGAGACTTTGGGGGTAGCAGAGACCTGGGTTGTTGGGCTGGGAGTGGTTGTCTCTAGAAGGGCTCTAGGCCTCCCGCCTGCCTTCAACCAGGGCAACTTCATTTTGGCCTATTTTATGTATTTGGCTTCTGGATAGATTTTTTTTTTTTTTTTTTAAAGAAAGGTTCTTACTGTTTTCAGATTTCTGAAAATTATTGTTTTATGTTGCCTGTGATATTTATAAAAACAAGTGGCAAGTGGAAAAATTAAAGAGGTAGGAAATGAACATCTCATACGTTTTACTCCATTAAGGCAAAGAAGGAAACTACTATGAAGACATGAAGTGATCAATCTTAACCTTAGCTGGACCACCTGCTTTTAAGCTGGTTGAATTGTTCCTTTGTATCAACCACAAAGGAAAATGGCAAAATTAAAAGTGAAGGTTGTTTTTTAAAATTTATTATTTATTTTTTAATTAGACTCCACGTGCAGTGTGGGGCTTGAATTCATGACTCCAGGATTAAGAGTCGCTTGCTCTGCTGACTGAGCCAGCCAGCCGCCCCCAAAGTGATGGTTATTTAGAGAATTTATAATACCTTTTAGTTGTGTGGGAATAGCTGTCTGTTCAAAACGGGTGGATTGTTCACAGCTGTCTTCAGGGACACGTGCAGTCACTTCAGGAGCACCTGTAGTCAAGGTGGCAAATGTCTGCATGATGCAAAACTGAGGTTTAAAAACACACTATAGGGGGCGCCTGGGTGGCTCAGTCGGTTGAGCAGCCAACTTTGGCTCAGGCCATGGTCTCACAGTTCGTGGGTTTGAGCCCAGAATCACGCTAGCTGCTGTCAGCACAGAGCCTGCTTTGGATCCTCTGTCCCCCCTCTCTCTGCCCCTCCCCCACTTGCCGTCTCACTCAAAATAAACTTAAAAAAAATAAAAACACACTATAAATTATCATATGTAATAGAGTTGATTGTTTTTTCTTTTTTCCCTTTGCGTTACATTGGTGGATAGGAAAAAATAGATAGTATATAAAATATATATAATAAATATATATATTTACTATATAAAAATATATAGTAAATTGATATTGTAAGAAGTTTTCAGGAATTTTTAAATTTATTATCTTGGAGAGGTACTGCTTTATTAACTTGTTCCCTGACATTTATTGAGCGACAACAATGTGCTAAGGCCTGTGATTTAATATGATTGATTTGAAAAAGACATAAAGCCTTTCAACCTCAAAGCCCCAGTAAAAGTATGTCATTATTTATAGGAAGCCTGCCCCTCCTAGGCTCTCTGTTGAATATTTTGCATGCATTAACTTATTTGATTACCACAATCACCCAAAACTTGGCATTATTTTTATCCATTTCATAGGTAAGGAAACTGAATCACAGAAAGCAAAGCATTTGACTTGGCATCATAAAACAAAGGAGTAGGCGAGGTGATCTTGGAGGTAAATCTGTTGGCCACAAGGCTGGACCTTTTGCCCTGCACAGAGCCATCTCCCAGGATGGGAGAAGCAGTTTATCTGGAATGTTCAAGATGGAGTCCAGATCTAGGTGGTAGAGAGAGAAATTTGACATCCTCTGCACCTTCTGTGAAAACCTATCTTTACTTGAGCCTGTGGTGATTGCATAGAAACTCTTTGAATGCTCTGGGTTATGGTACTCTTTATGAGCATTTTTGTGTTTTTTGGGAGATGGATATTTACCATCTGAAATAGATTGTTTAAAATATGACATAATAAAACCTTAGAACTTTGATCTCCATAAAATAATATTAAAGGTGCTTGTCAGTGAAGTATCCCTGGGATGTGAATTCCTGCTATGGAGACATGTTTGTCAAAGTCTTTCTTCTCAGGAAATCACGACATCTTGGAATATTGGTCTTCAGGATGTTCAGTGCTCTAATAAATGTATTTCTTAGTCTTGAAGACATGAAAGCCTTGTCTATATTCTTTGGACCTTAAAGTGTTAAAAAAAATGAAATTGATTAAAGTTAGATATTGACACTAAAGAGGGGGAACTGACATATTAGGTCACAATGCATTCATTAAATGTTGATGGAAACTGAATTTCTTCAGCTAGAGTAAATCAGGCTGAAGAGGGACTAAAATAGCCTTGAATCATTTTATCTTCAGTACCCTCTCTCTACCTTCTCTTTCTCTCTCTGTCTCCCTTCATCACTCTTTTACTTTTCCTTCATCTGCAAGATGAAAAAAAAAAAGTATGAGGGTAACCAAAAAATTTCAAAAAGTAGGATAAAAAAATAGGGTCCCAGCCCAGTAGATTTTTAAATACATGGTAAGTTTACACATATTAAAACAGTGCTTGGCCAGGAATGAGGCAGCAGGTGATGAATCAGATGAGAAGGTCAAGAGACAGACTTGCTTCCAGTTTAATAAAGGAAAACAGAATCAGGGAGTGGCTGGATGGATTATTCAAATGTAATTTTTGAATACTTTTCTAATTCCTTAGGAAAAAAGAATGACAATGTGTTTTCTCACTGCTTACATCAAAATACATTCAATATGAAGATTTTAATGTAAAAACAAAACTCCATAAAGTGTTAGAATGAAAGTAAATATCTTAGGATGGCAAAGGGCTTTTAAAGTGTAACTTTGAAAGCAGAAATAGGAACAGCTGATCTATTTTATTAAATTTTAATTAAGAACGTCTATATGGTTAAAAATATAATACCCAATTGAAAAGCATATAAATTTGGACAAAATGTGCAGTCATATAAAAGTTAACATCTTTATTGTATAGAAGAGCGCCCTTAATGTGGAAAAGACCATCATTCTAGTATCATAATTTAAGTTCATGAACAGAATTTCACTGCAGAAACAACTGTTTAGTAAATGTTTAAAAAGTACCTTTAGGGGCACCTGGGTGGCTCAGTCGGTTGGTTAAGCGTCCGACTTCGGCTCAGGTCACGATCTCACGGTCCGTGAGTTCGAGCCCCGCGTCAGGCTCTGTGCTGACAGCTCAGAGCCTGGAGCCTGCTTCAGATTCTGTGTCTCCCTCTCTCTCTGACTCTCCCCTGTTCATGCTCTGTCTCTCTCTGTCTCAAAAAAATAAACATTAAAAAAAAAAAGTACCTTTAAGGAGCACCTGGGTGGCTCAGGCAGTTAAGCGTCCGACTCTTGATTTCAGCTCAGGTCATAATCCCAGTGCCGTGGGATAGACCCCTGGGTTGGGATCTGCACTGGGAGTGGAGCCTGCCTGCTTAAGATTCTCTCTCTTCCTCTCTCTCTGCGCCTCCCCTGCTCGTGCTTGCTCGAGCACTCTTTCTCCAAAAAACCCCCCAAATTCTTAAAAAATACTTTTAATATCACAAGTAATCAAATATATGCATATTAGAACAAAGAAATTCCAGTTTTTGCATATCAGGCTCCCAGAGATCGTAAAGCATAATTTCTAGTCTTTCTTGGGGTATAGGGAATTTGGCACCAAGGATGAGAAAGTTATATAACATTTCTGATAAAAAATTTGGCAACGTGCATCAGAAACTTTAAAAACATTTATAGCTTTTGACCCAGTAATCTCAAAGTATTTATCTTAAAGAAATAATTAGAAATGTAGACAAAGAGGCACCTGGGTGGCTCAGTCAATTAAGCGTCTGACTCTTGGTTTTGGCTCAGGTCCTGATCTCACACTTCGTGAGATCCAGCCTCACATCTGGCTCTGTGCTGACGACATACTCAATCCTGCTTGGGATTCTCTCTCCCTTTCTCTCTGCCCCTCTCCTGCTTGTGCTCTTTCTTTCACTCTCTCTTTCTAAATAAATAAAACTAAAAAATTGACAAAAATGTTTGCACAAATACATTAATTATGGCATTAAAAATGCCATAAATTAAGAACAGGAATCCCATTTTATTAAGAATAAATGTATATATGGGGCGCCTGGGTGGCTCAGTCGGTTAAGCGTCCGACTTCGGCTCAGGTCACGATCTCACGGTTCATGAGTTCGAGCCCCGCGTCAGGCTCTGTGCTGACAGCTAAGAGCCTGGAGCCTGCTTCAGATTCTGTGTCTCTCTCTCTCTCTGCCCCTTCCCTGCTCATGCTGTGTCTCTCTCTGTCTCAAAAATAAATAAAACATTAAAAAAAAAGAATAAATGTATACACACACACATGAATACCAAAAGAAAATGCATCAACTTGTTAATAGTGATGGTCTCTAGCATTATAGATTATTTCTATCTTTAAGCTTTTTTCTTTAATTTTTTTTTTTTTTTGAGAGAGAGAGAGATACAGAGCGAGAGCAGGGAACGGTAGAGAGAGAGAGAGAGAAAGACACAGAATTCAAAGCAGGCTCCAGTCTGTGAGCTGTCAGCAGAGCCCAACGTGGGGCTCAAACCCATGAACCATGAGATCATGAACTGAGCTGAAGTCGCATGCTTAACTGACAGAGCCACCCCAGCCGCTCCTATTTCTATCTTTAAACTTTTGTGAATTCTCTAAAATTCCTACAATGCTTAGGTATTTCCTCTACACTTAAAAAGGAGCAGTGAATGTTAAAAAAAAAAAAAAAAAAAAGGTTCCTTCTCTTTGGCTTCAGACAAATTTGAAGCAAATCTTCCTCGGATGGCTACCCAGTAAATTATCAATCTTTAGTGCTTCAGTGTGAATTAATATGTCTATCTTTTCCTTTGTGACCGAAAGAAGAGCCCTCGGCAAGGCAGTCAGAGAGGGAAGGCAGACCCAAGCAGGTTGCTTTATCCCCTAAGTACTTTCGCTCTGTGGGCTCCTTCCTCCATAAAAAATGTCAAAAATCATATTTTATGATTTCATTGACATATAGATGAATGTAATCCACTCTGGTAGATTGTATTCATTTTTTTCTTCCGACTTAAAAAGAACGTAAATTAAAACATTTTTTTGTGGGTTCCCGAAAGGATCGTGGCCCTAGGCACTGTGCGAAGCTTGCCTAATGGAGGAGCTGGCCCCGGAGGCGAGGTAGGAAGTACTGAGGCACAGGAGCTGGGGATTGTGGGGTTTGGCTCATGGAGGAGTCGGTTCCCAAAAGGCAGGCACCATCTGCTCCACTGGGTGGCCTTGAGCAGCTCAAGTTTGTTGTTTGTCCTTTGGAGAACCACTCAAATTTCAGGCTACTAGGGAGTCTTTTCTAAACTCTGTTCTGAATTGTGCATTACATTTCCAGGGCCCTCTCTGGGAAGGTGTGCTAGAATTATGTGACTTTCTGTTTGGGGATAAGAGTCGTTAACAAGAGGCAGGGTGACTTCCAGATTTCTGACCAGGGCATCTGGCTCAGTGGAGGTGCCGTTCTTCAATGTAGGTCACAGGAGGAGGAGGCTTTCTGTTTAGATATGTTGAATTTTAGGTGACTTGGAACACACAGAAGGAGGTGGGGAGTAAAGTTCTTGGGGATGTCCTAGGACTCAGAAGGGAGGTGGGGAGTAAAGTTCTTGGGGATGTCCTAGGACTCAGAAGGGAGGTAGGGAGTAAAGTTCTTGGGGATGTCCTAGGACTCAGAAGGGAGCTGCGTGTTAGATTACAGGGCTTGAGCCATCAGCAGACGAGAGGCGGGTGATGATGGATGGGGCCAAGGGTGAGTGACTGGGAGAAGACTGGTGGCCCCAAGAACAGAATTCCCGGGATGGGGTGGGAAAGAGGAAAATCTCAAGATAGTCATGTCGACACCAAGAGAGGATGCAGTTCCTGATGGAGGACATGACTCACAGTTTCAAAAGCCACAGGGAAGTTTAGCAGGATCACGGTTTAAAAAGGAAGGTGATTGAAAAGTTAGATGGTTATTGGTGACACTGATAAGAATGTTTGATGCCAGGCTGGATTAAAGTGGGTTTAGGAGTAAGTTCATGGAGAAATAGATTACTCTTGTGAGAAGCTGGCTCTGAAGGGGAAGAAAGAATTAAGGCCATAATAGACATTACTGTTACTAATTTTCACTTTCATTTATAATAAGGGGAATTAGTAGAGCATGCTTATATGTTGAGCAAGTACGAGTGTTTTAGGTTGAATTGTGTTACCCAAAATGCATGTGTTGAAGTCCTAACCTCCAGAGCCTCAGAATGGGACTTATTTGGGAAAAGGGTCTTTGCAGATGTAATTAGTTAAGATGAAGTCATACTGGAATGGAGTGGGCTCCTCATCCAACAAGACTGGGGGTCCTTATAGAAAAGGAGAATTTGGACACAGATATGTGAACGGGGAGAAGGCCATATGAACATGAAGGCAGAGTTTAGGTGATGTGTTTACAAGGGAGGGGACGGGGGAGGGGAGTGCCAAAGATGGCCAGTAAACCACCAGAAGCTAGGACAGAGGCAGGGGGCAGATTATTCTCTAATACTGGGTACATGCTCTGCATTCTCTAGGGTACATGGTCCTACAACAACTGGATTTCCTGCTTCTAACCTCTTAGAACTGTGAGACAATACATTTCTGTTGTTTAAGCTGCTCTGTGGTACTTTGTCACGGGAGTCATAGGAAAGACACACAGGCAGGCAGTCAGAGAGACACCTGCATAAATCCTAATTCTAAGGATCTGGCCAAATGGTATTGTTAGTGCAGCATCTTGCTTAGTGAGCACCGTGGGAAATGTGTTAAAGAATTCATGAAAATGCCTGCAAATCGGACTAGGTTGCATGAAGAGGGCCACATCCAGGTTTTTGGTTGTATCTCTCCTATTCAGATGTCATTTCTACATACTGCCTGCTAGAGGCAAAACTCGTTGTTGTTGTTTTTTAATGTTTTTATTTTATTTTTGAGAGAGAGAGACAGAGCACTAGCAGGGGAGGGGCAGAGAGAGAGAGAGAGAGAGAGAGAGAGAGAGAGAGAATCAGAAGCAGGCTCCAGGCTCTGAGCTGTCTGCACAGAGCCCGACGTGGGGCTTGAACTCGTGGACTGTGAGATCATGACCTGAGCAGAAGCCGGATGCTTAACTGACTGAGCCACCCAGGAACCCCACGTTTTTGTTTTTTTTTTTAATTGATCACTTCTCTATTACATAAGTTCAATAAAATCTAACATTACATAGCATAATTCATACAGCTCTCAGAGATAACCGTTACAGTAACTTGGCAATATAAATCTTGGTAGTATTGACAAAAAGTGTTTATATAGATATTTCCAAGTACCCTGACTTGAACAGAAAAGTGGGAGTGAATAAGTAACAAATTGCACTCAACAATATCTTAACAAATTGATTTCCACTAAAATGAAAATGGAAAAAGATTCCTATCTTGGGTGAATATTAATTCTTATGCTCTTTATAGAGAGCCAAATTAATCTTTAGGGTGAAATTCATAAGTTAGCCAAGGAAAAACTATATGCATCAAGAAGAAGAGCTCAAAATTTATTCAATAAATGCAACTATTTAATTCTAACATGATCGTCATTTATTTTGGGGGAGCAAATGCATTGTCAGACAATCGCTATTTTATTTACTTTGTAAATGACTTTTGATAATGTTGATTATACTAAAAGGATACAAATAATGTGTCAAACAGGAGAAAGGTTCTTTTGTGTTTATGGATCGCCTGGGAAAAGCAGCTTATGAGAAGAGGGAATGTTCAGAGGTGGGGTATGAGGTGAAGAGGGAGAGAAAGGGGCAGTAAACAGATAGGTTACAGTTTGCTAAGCTGTGTGGCCTTGGGCAAGCCCCTTAACCTCTCTGAGCCTCAGTTTCTTCATTTCTAACAGAGCCTTAATAAGACCTACTTCACTATTGTAGATGAAAGCATCTAGCAGAGTGTCTGAGGCAGAGTAAAGGCACAATTGACATTTGCAGCATCTTTTTTTAATACTAGAACTTGTAATTGGAGGCAGTGTGGTAGAGCATGAAACATGAGTTTTGGAATAGGCTGATCTGGATACAAATGTCAGCTCAGTTTCTCATCAGTGTGTGGTTGGATTCGATCAAGTTACTGAAGTTCTCTGGGCTTCGTTTTCTTCATCTTTATACTCTTTATTTTATACGGTTATGTATTGATTAAAGTAACAAAAGAAACCGTCTGGCGTTGTGACTCTCAGGGTCACTGCTGGTCTCTATGACAATTTTATGTAAATAAGAAAATATCAAACCCTTCCTCAAATGATTTTACTTCTACCTATTAGAGAATTTTCCTAATATACTGATGATTATAACAAAAAATACTTTGCTGTTTATATTAGTTTGCTGGAGTTGGCCAACAAAATGCCACAAGCTAGGTGGCTTAAATAGTAGAAATTCATTTCTCATGGGGCGCCTGGGTAACTCAGTCGGTTAAGTGCCAACTTCCGCTCAGGTCATGATCTCATGGTTCGTGGGTTCGAGCTGCACGTCGGGCTCTATGCTGACAGCTCAGAGCCTGGAGCCTGCTTCAGATTCTGCATCTCCCTCTCTCTCTGCCCCTCCCCAGCTCACCCTTTGTCTCTCTCTCTCTCTCTCTCAAAAATAAATAACCATTAGAAAAAAGGAAGAAATTAATTTCTCACATCTAGAGTCTGGAAGATCAAGATCAACGTGCTGGTAGGGTTGGTTTCTCCTGAGGCCTCTCTTCCTGGTTTGTGTATGGCCACCTTCTCACTGTGTCCTCACGTGGACTTTTCTCTGGCACACATCAGTGGTATCCCTTCCTTCTCGTATAAAGACAGTCTTATTAGATTAGGGCTCACCCTTTTTTTTTTAATTAAAGAAACATGTTTATGTATTCATTTTGAGAGAGAGAGTGAAAGCACAAGTGGGAGTGGAGCAGAGGGAGAGAGAGGATCCCAAGCAGGATCCACGCTGTCAGCACAGAGCCTGACACAGAACTTGAACTCACAAACTGTGAGATCATGACCTGAGCCGAAATCAAAAGTCAGATGCTTAATTAACTGAGCCAGCTAGGCGCCCAAGGGCCCACCCTTCTTATTTAATTTAACCCTAATTACTTCCTTAAAGGCCCTGTCTCCAAATATAGTCACACTGTCGGTTAGGGCTTCAACATACGCATTTGAGGGGGACACAATTCATTCCGTAACACTACTATCTGCCAGAAAATTGTCAGAATATACAAATTTATGGTATCTACACTTTGAATGTGGTACCTTTGTGTAGTGCGCAACCTGCAGAGCCTTACACAAGTCTGGCACATAATAGATGCTAATTTAACATGTATTTCCTCTTCTTCCCTCTTCCTCCTATCTCTGTTTTCCTTTCTTCCTCCCAGGCAGGGCACTCCCATGGATAGATCTTGTAGCCTTACGTGGGCAGTCTTCATTCTGAATGGAGTTGCCACAACCCCTAATGAGGAGTCTCCATAGGGAGAAAAAATTATTGAGACTGTTCTCCATCGGTAACTTGATTTTTCTGGTCCCCACACATTTCTGGAGTCAGGGTTGACATTTTTACCCTGTGTTTTTCTTTGTCCCACTGCCTCCTTATGTCCTCAAGCTGATTTCCTCAGTGGGAAAAGGCAGTGGACTCTAAACTAGCAGTAGCCAAATGAGGAAAGAGGCAAGGGAAGAGGAGCAGATGTGGGACCAGGTGCTGAAGAGACTCTCCTTTAATCTTTGTCCCTCCACTGCCACTTACTCCCTGGAGGCTTGTCTGCCATCATTGGTCTTTCTAGTCACACCGGTGCTTGTCATTATTTTTTTAAAAGTTTATTTATCTGTTTTGAGAGAGAGAGAGTGTGTGGACATGAGTGGGGGAGGGGCAGAGAGCGAGGGAGGGAGAATCCCAAGCAGGCTCCTCGCTGCCAGCATGGAGTCTGATGCTTGGACTCCTAAACCATGAGATTGTGACCCAAACCAAAATCAAGAGTCAGATGCTTAACTGACTGAGCCACCCAGGTGCCCCAAAGTGCTTGTCATGATTGATGGCCTCAACTTCTAAGAGTAGATCCATCCAATACCCGAGCCGGTGACTTTCATCTCCATTCTAGTCCACGTAAGCACTAATCGCCACCAAATTTTGCACCGTTCCCCAAACTCCTGCTCCAGTCATCAGTGTCTTCAACTGAAACCTCCTGTGCACGCGGTTGTCCTGCATGGCCCTCCGCCGTGACGGATCTTTGGTGTCACTGAGATCTCAGGTGTGCTGATTAAACCCCTTTCTCTGTATCTTACAGCTCCCTCCTGCCCTGTTCTTGCTCCTGGTCCCACTCAGATTCCACAATCATTGCAGTCAATGTGGTGTAGATATCCCGAATTCCCTTGAATCTTTCATTTTTTGTTACATTTATCTGGCGAAGTTCTGACCTTGAACCCAAACGTTTGCCTTCCTTGAACTCGCACCTGAGCAGGTGGCATTGCCACATTGTACTGTGTGGCAGTCCTACCTCAACCTCAAAATCGACTTGCTTTCTGCTCTCCCAGAGACCATTTTATGACTTGCTTCATATTGCAGACATCCCTCTCCTTCCTCATTTCTCCCACCTAGTTTTCAGCTGATGGACTTGTCTTCCTTGGGAAATAGAAGCCGTTATGTGGGAGCACCTTTGTCTTTCCATCACCTCATCTGCAGATAGTTCTTCCTGTGTCTGCATCCGTCCCCTTGCCCTTCTCTTCTGTCACTCCCTCCCTGCACGTGTTATCTTTGTGCCTTCTCCTCTTTCCTTACCTTGCTCTCTCCCCTTTCTACTGGATCACACAAGCATCCTCAGGCTCCTCCCTTAAACCCATCTTTTTCTTGTGACTGCTCCATTTCTCTGCTTCTCATCATTGTCTGACTTCTCAGAAAAGCTGCCTGTCTTTTTTCTTTTGTCTCCACCAAAAATACTGATGTCATTTTCATTGACTGCCCTGTATGATGGGTCCTCTTCAGTCCTCACTTTATTTGGCTTAGTAGCAGCAGTCCACAAAGTTGAAAACCCCCTCCTCTTTCACACTGGGACATAACTCTCTTCTAATTTTATATCTACCTCCCTACATCCTTCTCCTCTAGTCTACCTCTGAGTACCAGATATTCTCGGGAATTGGTCATAGGTCCTCTTTTTTCTCCATACTCCCTTGCTCGGGGGTCCTCTCTGTTCCCGTGTTTTTTTTTTTTTTCTAAATATGTTTTTTGTTTGTTTTTTAAGTAGGCTTCATGCCCAGTGCACAGCCCAATGCAGGGCTTGAACTCATGACCCTGAGATCAAGACCTGAGCTGAGATCAAGAGTCAGGTGCTTAACCAGCTGAGCCACCCAGGTGCCTCTGTATTCCCATGTTCTTAAATAGCATCTATGTGATGATGATTCCAGCCCCAACCTCTCTTTTGAGCTTCAGATCTAATGGTATATCTGACATCTCCACTTAGATGTTTTATAAGTATCTTAGTAATGAAATGTCTGAAATTCTTGAGTCACTCCTCAAAATATGTATTGCCAAGCTTTTACTTTTTCAGTATATGATTATCACCGAGTAGCCTAACCCAGAAATGGGAGTCATTCTTGATTTTTCTCTCTCCCCTACCTCTTCCATCTAATTCATCACCTAAGATTTTATACTTCCAAAACGGCTTTCCGGTTGGTCTTCATCTCTCCATTTCTACTGCCATCAACCAAGCGCAGCCAACGTCAGTTGTCTCCTGGACCACTGCTCTAACCTGTCTTGCCCATCTGTTCTTGCAGCCCTCCAGACCACTTTCCAACCACAGCATGGTGGATGTTACACAATGTGCATTTCATTCTGCCATTCCCTTGTTGAAGACTATTCAGAGACCTTCCACTGCTCTTGGAATAAAAGCTGGACACCATTCCATGTCCACACAAGCCTGCCCCTCATGGTTTAGCTTCTCCCATCTTTATCACCATCATTCTATGCCCCTTTGTCCTTACTTCACCTTTCACTTTTTTCCAACATGCCAAGTTCTTTCCTTCTGAATCAGTGAATGGGCTCTCACTAGACATTGAATCTGCTTGGCACCTTTATCTTGGACTGGACTCACAGTCTCCAGAGCTGTGAGAAATAGGTTTCTGTTATTTATAAGTCATCCAGTCTATGGTATTTTTGTTATAGTATCCCAAATGGACTAAGACACTTTCCTTGGAGTTCCAGTACATGTGGTACCCTGTGTCTTTTATTACCTTCCCTTCAATCTTTGTAAAGCTATTTTTCCCCCAACTTTGAAGTCTCTTTTTTTTTTAAATTTTATTTATTGGGGGGGGTGGGGCAGAGAGAGGAAGAGAGAGAGAGAACCCCAAGTAGGCCCCACACTGTCACTGCAGAGCCCAAGGCAGGGCTCAGACTCATGAACCGTGGGATCATGACTTGAGTCAAAATCAAGTCAGACCCTTAACTGACTGAGCTAGCCAGGTACCCTAAAGTCTCTTTTTAAATGTCTATCCCCTTGCCAAGAGGGTCTTGCCCACCATCTGTCAAGTATGTTCTTTCCTTCACACATTTATCTTATTTGCAATTTCATATTTATTTTTTTATCCACTTGTTTAAGCCTGGCTCTCCCTTTAGACTGTCAGCCCCGTGAAGGCAGGGACCCTGTTGGGTTGTCCTCCATGAGAACCTCTGCGCTTAGCATCATGCTTGGCACCTAGTAGGCACATATGTTGCACTTTTGATCGAATGAACCAGCTGTTAAGATTTTGGTTCAGTCTGTTATTTCCCAATTTCACCTTTCTCACCTGCATTCTCTAAATTATCACCCTAAGATTTATAAAATGATTACAAGAAACATTATTATGAGTCATTATATTTTTTAAAAGTACGTGTTTCCATTTTTAATTAGTATCTATTAATTCCCTGCTAGGAAAGTTTGAGGAAATTAGCACTCTCACTTCCTTCCCCTTTTCTCCCACATCTCCTGTTTTTGTTAGTTATATTATTTTATTGTATATTGGCAATGTTTATACCATTTACACCTGTTTTTGTATCTCTAATTCCCTCAGTTACTTCATCTTAGTTTTCTACTGAAATGGATTAATTGCTTACCATCTGTATCATTTTAGGTTCTTGGTTTTAAACAACAAAATTTAACTTCAGTTAATTTAAGCAGGAAAGGAATTGATCAGAAGGATGATGGGTGACCCACGGGTGGGAAGACTACAGGGAATCCCGCTCAGAAGTTGGGCAGGGACCAAGGGAGACAGAGCACTAAGACCCAGCCCGGGTCCTGCCTCGTGGTCGGCTAGTTAGGACCCACTGGCCTCCCGCTGGACCCTCTCTCCCTCCTTTCCTTTCTCCTTTCCCCCTTCCCCCGTCCTTCCCTGGCATTTCTTCCTCCTCTTTTGCTGTCATGTGTTTGGATGTCCTCTTATTTGTTTATCCTTACCGAGAAGCTTTTCCAAACAGTTTATCTGTTTTCATGTGGTGTGGATGAATTCCCCTTCCACTGGGGCTGAAGCTTTATCCTTTCCCGCACTCAGTTATTTGAACGCTGGATATTTAGTTTTTGTTCATCCCTGTTTTTATTTTTATATTTTGTACCTGAGGGATGAGGAGAAATGTGGTTGAAGCTATGGGAAATCTTTATCAGAAGACCCATCTTCTGTTTTGGAATCTGGTTTTGTTAAATGTCCTCTACAAGAATTCACTTCAGCTAGTGAAGGTGGATTATATTCCCATGTGCTGGGGACTCTGTGCTCCAGACTATTTACCCCTCACCCCACCCAAGGCCCTAGAAGGGGCCCGGGGCCTTCATATCTGGCAGAGAAAATGGGCCCCGGGTATCTACTATTTTATCCATCCCTTCTTAGGAGCCATTTCTATTTTCTGACAGTTGGAAGATGGGACATATAAAGATACACCCTTAATTCACTTTTGTCCTGATTTGGAATAAAGTGCTTTTTTGACTTTTTTTTGCGTCTGGTGGGCCAGGGGTGGTTGGTGGTGGATGTGTGGAGGGCATGGGGCTGGAGGCCATATTTAGGAGCTGTGCTAGGCCAGAAACTTGCGCTTCATTCCTCAGCTGCCCCTTCCCTTGTTTCATTGGTGAAATGTCTTCTAATTGCTTGGCTCTCAGCATTGGAGGAGGGAGAGGATCTGTTTATCTTCATTGGTTCCAGCATCCTGATAATAAACCTCTATTTGCTTAATCTGGTTCCAGTTGGATTTCTTTCACTTGTGAACTGAGCAGTACTAACAAATGTAGTGTCGTAGATGCAGGGTGCAGCCTTCTCCAGTGAAAATGAGGGGCCCAGCTTGTATCTTATCAACTCGCATACGCTGTCTGCACAGAGGTGGGTCATAGGGGGCCTGTTCAGAAGCATCTCTTTCTTCAGGGGCAACATTGAATTATCTGCTTAATCGTTCATTTTGCAATCTCATAAAATAATAATGGTAAGCATAAACAGACCCAGTTCAGACTGGATAATTTTAAGAGCAGCATGACGGTTACTATGGGCATGACGTGTCAACTGGGTTAGGCCCAATTATTTGGTCAAATACCACTCTAGATGTGAAGGTATGTTTTAGATGTGATTAACATTTAAATCAGTAGACTTTGAGTAAAGCAGATCACCCTCTGTAACGGGCCTTGTCCAATCAGTTGAAGGCTGATGACAGAGGTCCCGTAAGGAAGAGGGAATTTTGCCTCTAGACCACCTTCAACTCAAGCTGCAAGATCACCTCTTCCCTAACTTGCCAGCCTGCCCTACAGATTTTGGGGTTTTGGATTTGCCAACCCCCATAATTATGTGAGCCACTTTTTTAAAGTCTCTCTCTTTCTCTATACACACGTATACACACACCACACTGCATACCCACACCCTATTGGTTCTGTTTCTCTGGAAGATCCTAATTGATACAAGTAGAAATTACTGAATACCACAGGCACCATAGATGTTGAATATGCTTCCTAAGGCTCAACTGATGTTGCCTGTTGCTGTCTCCTGTAGGGTTTGCCAAGATGACTTTGCTGCCAAGGAAGCAGGCAGACTCTAGAGTCAGGTTGCCTGGTATCAATCCTGAGCTCTGTTACTTACTTGGTGTGTGACCTGGGCAATTTACGTAGTCTCCATGTGCCTCAATATCCTCATTTGTGAAATGGGACAGATGTTCAGGTGTGCCTATAAGATTATGTGAAGATTAATTGAGGTAATACATGCAAAGCATTTAAAATAGTTTCTGATACATAGAAGCTCCTTAATAGGTCTTGACAAATCTTATAGATCTATTGTAATCCCATAATGGAGCATAGGCTGGGCCTACAGAGCATACCCTGTATGCTGTAAAACGCCACCAGGGGGGTCTGGGTAGCACCTGGTAATAAAACTTGGTCATATTTCTACCGACTGAAATGCACTTAGAGGAGTAAACATAGATCATAAACAACTGCCTATCAGTTCAGGTCAGTTTTTACCACCAGGTGGGTTAGGGAAGGAACTTGGTTTTCAGAGCTTTTGGGATTAAAAAAAATTTTTTTAATTTTTTAAAATTTATTTTTGAAGCAGAGAGAGAGCAAGACAAAGCATGAGCAGGGGAGGAGCAGAGAGAGAGGGAGACACAGAATTCGAAGCAGGCTCCAAGCTCTATGCTGTCAGCATAGAGCCCAACACGGGGCTCGAAATCGTGAACCATGAGATCATGACCTGAGCTGAAGTCGGACGCTCAACCAACTGAGCCACCCACATGCCCCAAGCTTTGGGGATTTTATTTTATTAAAAAATTTTTTTGATGTATATTTATTTTTGACAGAGAGCGAGAGAGACAGAGCATGAGTAGGGGAGGGGCAGAGAGAGAGGGAGACACAGAATTGGAAGCAGGCTCCAGGCTCTGAGCTGTCAGCACAGAGCCCTACAGGAGGCTCAAACCCACAGAACGCGAAATCGTGACCTGAGCCGAAGTCAGACGCTCGACCGACCGAGCCACCTAGGTGCCTGGGATTTTAGATCTATGGGGAGGGGCCCACAGACCCGCACCCTCTGAGACTGTTTTGGAGATTCCTGAAAACAAGTCGGCTTGCCGGGAGAGCTTGTTAAATCGCTTCTGCTCGAACATTGGAGCATGTTATAAAAATAATGTCTGTTGAGGCATCGTTGATAAAGAGCTATTTTTTTTTAGACTCAACCAGACAATGATAGCAGTTGCTTCTGGAGATCTCTCCTGGTATAACCTCGGGGGAGAGAATTCCTGTCTTTTTGCTGTGCTGTTTGTCACAGTAAAGCGTGTGCCTCCCTCCGCTTCATGCTAAATCCTCCTGTTTCTTACACAAACTTCGAGACTGAGACCCAGACCGGGTGGTGTGCTGGAAGGAAGCCAGCAGCCATGAACTCTCGCTGGAAGGTGAGGGAATTAGAACCCTATTCCTTTATCCACTCAACATATATCTTCTGAGCACTTACTCTGTGCCAAATAGTAGAAGCTCTATCTGTATAGCATTTTGTGGTTTATAAAGTGGGTTCACATCCATTGCCTCTTTAAGTAACCCTTTGAGGAAGATGTAGTAAATACTGTTATCTTTGTTTATGGTGAAGAAGCAGAATCTTGGGAAGTTCAAGTGTTACTTTAAGGCACAGAGGTAGCTGAACTGAGACGCCAACCCACTTCTTCTATACCAGACATAATAGAGGTTTGTATTTCATGAACATGGGGTGAATATACATTTTTGGGTTTTAATAGTAATTTATTTGTTATTGTAATTTGTGACATAAACAAATCACAATTTATTCTGAATGTTTCTCAATAGTCTTTGTTTCCAAATAGAAATATTAAATGGTGGTGAAAAGGGGGGAAAAAGGAACTTTCAGTATTATAAAGGATAAAAGAGAATCAAAACAAATCAAAGGCAACCTGATACAGAGCCCAGTGACCTCTTCGGGATACCTGAAATATAATTAAACTGTATCATCCAGGCTTTTCCAAGTCGTCATTCTAAATAAGAGTATTATTTATAAAGAAGTACAAATTGACTTTTATATTCAACGTTGGTTAAATGACGGTATTCAGTAGTCTTATTATTTTGTAATAAAAGAATCTTCATCTACCCTTCTCTCAGTATGTGATGATTTATTTCTATTCTAAATGGAGGAAGGCCTGTGAACCATAAGATGCTGGAACTAAACTGGTTGGCATTAGTGCAATGAATTTTTCTTCTGCTGAAGTATTTTTTTTAAGTTTATTTATTTTTTATTTTGAGAGAGAGAGGGACAGAATGTCCAGGAGAGAGAGAGAGAGAGAGAGAGAGAGAGAGAGAGAGAAGGAGAGAGAGAATCCCAAGCAGGCTCTGTGGTGTTATTACAGAGCCGACACAGGGCTTGACGTGGGACTCGATGTGACAAACCATGAGATCATGACCTGAGCCAAAATCAAGGGTCGGACACTTAACCAACTGAACCACCCAGGCGTCCCTCTGCTGAAGTTTTAAAGTGAATATATGTTAAACCAAGTTCTTTTGAGGTAACATACACCTTGTGCTGTGGTCAGGAACCACTGATGTTACTCTGGAACTGTTACTCTTCTGCTAAACCTCATTATTGCAGAGGAGAAGTGTTCCACCATTTTGATTCGTAAGTAGGTCTTGTCTTCTGAGCTTCAGAGCTGCCCAGGGTCTACCTCTTAGAGAATCGGCACCTCTAATGTAGTTAACAGGCCAGTCATCCATTTTCACCTCAGCAGTCACTGTGGCTTTGAGCTCCTTTGTGGTGATAAGCATCAGTGTTTTCATACCTAGCTTCTGTAGTGACAGCAGGAGCTAAGGGGTCAGACTCCATTACCTCGTAGTAATTGGGTGGCTGGAGATCATTCTTCGTCATTGCTGAGTGATTGCTGGGCTAAGATGACAGTCTCCAGCTTGATAGTGTTGCTGGAATGGTCTGTAGACTAACCCAACTATAGTAACACTGCATTTGAATGTTTCAGAAAACTCTCATATGTAAGACTTGAGGGGAGATTTTGGCTGGTCCTTTGGGTAAACAGGGATGTTTCTGTATTTGCCAAGGCTAGCAAATCTACTTGTGGATGGAGAGTAGGTTTCAACTTGTTACAACAGGACTTGGAGAGCTGAAGTGTAAGTCTGAAAGCTGAGCGTTCGTGTCCCAGAGTGACTGAGCTCTCCCAGAGTGGCCCCACGCATTGGAGGGCTGGGACTCAGGTCAAGGAGATTGCAGGACGAGGCTTAAGTTTCCCTGGTGGTATTGGCATCTTACCTCTGGTTCTTATTTTGCTCCAAAATTCTTCGTTGTTTTTGAGTAAATCTCTCATATCCAAAGATAGCATTATCTAAATCCTCATTCACTTGAATTAGCTCAAGAGTTACATTTTCATTCTCCACTACCACAAGCACATCCATGATCCCATCCTGTGTCTCCTGACCCATCTTTTATATAAAGTTTCTGCAGTAGCTCTATATCTTCAAGATTTTCAGACCCAGGAACACGGTGAGTCTGCATCAGTATGGTGGACAGCACCCTCACATTCATTTTCACCATATCTAATTCACTGTGCAATTGTCCAATCTGTTGTGGGACCAGTGTAATAGTAGAGCTCTTGAGAACAATTATAGAAAGAAGAGCTGGTTCAGTAGAATTCAATGAGATCTGAGCAGTCTCTTGTCTTACTGTTTCATCCTTGCATCTGAGGGAGGAAACTGAACACCTTTCTTAAGAAGGTCAAGCTACACTTCTTTCACTTCGCTTACATCCACACCTCCTGGGAGATGCTGTGACCAAATCTTAATGAAATTTAAGAGTCTACTCTGAATGTCTAATGGCAAGATATACCTGGGATTCAGCAGCTTAACTAGATTATCATTAATGAATTCCTTCTTCACAATCAGAGATTGAAAACTGGGACCACAGTTCTGCGTGCACAGATCAGTAAGTGACAAGGTCAGTTGGATTTCTTAATGATTGTAGTTTTGGGAAATCCTTTACTTCAGAGCTTTTATTGCATCTTTTTTGCCCATGATGGGCAGTGTTAATTATGACACACGTGCACGAACTGGCCCCAGTCTTCTGTCTGAATGCTAGCATATGTAGCCTTTTTGTATTTTGGGGTGTTCTGTCCATCACTTGTAGGATACAGATATGACATTGTTTCAGAGGCAGGATTCTGTTCATCTCATAGTAGGCATCAGTCAACATACATGGTCTTCCTAGAAGACCACTTAGGGATCAAGCCACAGAAGCCATTCTGGGTGGAAAGAGTGGTTGGGAAGAAATGGAGAGTCAGAATCTTGTAGCACAGGACGCTACTCCCACAGGATGCTCATGTGTGACCAGTTCCAAATGCTTCAGATTATTGGTGTTTCAGTTTAACTTCCAGACTTGAACTTTTCAGAGTATGCACTGCTATTAGTTCTTTCACAGAAAGACCAGGTTCCTCTTGCTGTGCCTTGAGGTGGTCGCTGGTTAGGAAGTCTTTCTCCATTGGTAACAGTCCTACAAGGCCTGCAGATGTAAGTTCCACTGCCCCCTGAGCTGTGAGATCTAGGCAGCCGCAAAAATTGGGGTGCCTGAGGCTGGTGTGAGCTCCTTTCTGTTGATGCTGGTGAGCAGGGCAAGGCAGAAAGAAAGTAGGAAGATGGCACTGCCAGCAGCCATACCTGGAGGGTATTTCAGCAGACCCCCTGCTGTATGTTAAATTAGATACCTGTCCCTCAGGCCACTGCTTTCAGACAACCAGATACACTCCTTTCACAGAAAGTCTGGGCACTTTTTTTTTATTATTATTTTTAATTTTAGTTTTTTCAAATTTACATCCAAATTAGTTAGCATATAGTGCAACAATGATTTCAGGAGTAGATTCCTTAGGGCCCCTTACCCACTTAGCTCATCCCCCCTCCCACCCCCACCCCCCAGTTTGTTCTCCATATTTTATGAGTCTCTGATGTTTTGTCCCCCTCCCTGTTTTTATATTATTTTTGTTTCCCTTCCCTTATGTTCATCTGTTTTGCCTCTTAAAGTCCTCATATGAGTGAAGTCATATGATATTTATCTTTCTCTCACTGACTAATTTCACTTAGCATAATACCCTCCAGTTCCATCCACATAGTTGCAAATGGCAAGATTTCATTCTTTTTGATTGCCGAGTAATACTCCATTGTATATATACACCACATATTCTTTATTCATTCATCCATCAATGGGCATTTGGGCTCTTTCCATACTTTGTCTGTTATCAGTAGTGCTGATACAAACATTGGGGTGCATGTGTCCCTTCGAAACAGCACACCTGTATCAGTTGAATAGATACCTAATAATGCAATTGCTGGGTTGTAGGGTAGTTCTATTTTTAGCTTTTTGAGGAACCTCCATACTGTTTCCCAGAGTGGTCGCACCAGCTTGCATTGCCACCAACAATGCAAAAGAGATCTTCTTTCTCCGCATCCTCGCCAACATCTGTTGTTGCCTAAGTTGTTAATGTTAGCCATTCTGATAGGTGTAAGGTGGTATCTCATTGTGGTTTTGATTTGTAATTCCCTGATGATGAGTGATGTTGAGCATTTTTTCATGTGTCGGTTGGCCATCTGGATGTCTTCCTTGGAGAAGTGTCTATTCATGTCTTTTGCCCATTTCTTCACTGGATTATTTGTTTTTTGAGTGTTGAGTTTGAGAAGTTCTTTATAGATTTTGGATACTAACCCTTTATCTGATATGTCATTTGCAAATATCTTCTATTACATCATGTGCCTTTTAGTTTTGTTGACTGTTTCCTTTGCTGTGCAGAAGGTTTTTATTTTGATGAGGTGCTAATAGTTCATTTTCACTTTTGTTTCCCTTGCCTCTGGAGACCTGTTGAGTAAGAAGTTGCTGCAGCCAAGATCAAAGAGGTTTTTGCCTGCTTTCTCCTCGAGGATTTTGATGGCTTCCTGTCTTACATTGAGGTCTTTCATCCATTTTGAGTTTATTTTTGTGTATGGTGTAAGAAAGTGGTCCAGGTTCATTCTTCTGCATGTCGCTGTCCAGTTTTCCCAGCAGCACTTGCTGAAGAGACTATCTTTATTCCTTTGGGTATTCTTTCCTGCTTTGTCAAAGATTAGTTGGCCATACGTTTGTGGGTCCATTGTTGGGTTCTCTATTCTGTTCCATTGATCTGAGTGTTTGTTTTTGTGCCAGTACCATACTGTCTTGATGATTACAGCTTTGTAGTATAGCTTGAAGTCTGGGATTGTGATGCCTCCAGCTTTGGATTTCTTTTTCAAGATTGCTTTGGCTATTTGGGGTCTTTTCTGGTTCCATAAAAATTTTAGGATTATTTGTTCTAGCTCTGTGAAGAATGCTGGTGTTATTTTGACAGGGATTGCATCGAATATGTAGATTGCTTTGGGTAGTATCGACATTTTAACAATATTTGTTTTTCCTATCCAGGAGCATGGAATCTTTTTCCATTTTTTTGTGTGTGTCTTCTTCAATTTCTTTCATAAGCTTTCTAGAGTTTTCAGTGTATAGATTTTTCACTTCTTTGGTTAGATTTATTCCTAGGTATTATATGGTTTTTGGTGCAATTGTACCTGGGATCAATTCCTTGATTTCTCTTTCTGTTGCTTCATTGTTGGTGAATAGGAAAGCAACCGATTTCTGTGTGTTGATTTTATATCCTGCGACTTTACTGAATTCACGGATAAGTTCTAGCAGTTTTTTGGTGGAATCTTTAGGGTTTTCCATATAGAGTACCATGTCATCTGCAAAGAGTGAAAGTTTGACCCCCTCCTGGCCAATTTGGATGCCTTTTATTTCTTTGTGTTGTCTGATTGCAGAGGCTAAAACTTCCAATACTATGTTGAATAACAGTGGCAAGAGTGGACATCCCTGTCTTGTTCCTCAAGCTCTCAGTTTTCCCCCATTGAGGATGATATTAGTGTTGGGTCATTCATATATGGCTTTTATGATCTCAAGGTATGATCCTTCTATCCTTACTTTCTTGAGGGTTTTTATCCAGAAAGGATCCTGTATTTTGTCAAATGCTTTATCTGCATCTATTGAGAGGATCATGTGGTTCTTGCTTGTCCTTTCTTTTATTGATGTGATGAATCACATTGATTGTTGTGTGGATATTGAACCATCCCTGCATCCCAGGTATAAATCCCACTTGGTCGTGGTGAATAATTTTTTTAATGTATTGTTGGATCCAGTTGGCTAATATCTTGTGGAAGCATTTTGCATCCATGTTCATCAGGGAAATTGGTCTATAGTTCTTCTTTTTAGTGGGGTCTCTGTCTGGTTTTGGAATCAAGGTAATGCTGGCTTGATAGAATGAGTTTGGAAGTTTTCCTTCCATTTCTATTTTTTGGAACAGCTTCAAGAGAATAGGTGTTAACTCTTCCTTAAATGTTTGGTAGAATTCCCCTGGAAAGCCATCTGGCCCTAGACTCTTGTTTTTTGGAAGATTTTTGATTACTAATTCGATTTCCTTACTGGTTATGGTTCTGTTCAAATTTTCTATTTCTTCCTGTTTCAGTTTTGATAGTGTATGTTTCTAGGAATTTGTCCATTTTTTCAGATTGCCCATTTATTTATGTAATTTCTCATAATATTCTCTTATTATTGTTTTTATTTCTGCTGTGTTGGTTGCGATCTCTCCTCTTTCATTTTTGATTTTACTTATTTGGGTCCTTTCCTTTTTCTTCTTGATCAAACTGGCTAGTGGTTTATCAATTTTGTTAATTCTTTCAAAGAACCAGCTTCTGGTTTCATTGATCTGTTTTACTGTGGTTTTTTTGGTTTCGATAGCATTGGTTTCTGCTCTAATCTTTATTATTTCTTGTCTTCTGCTGGTTTGGGGTTTTATTTGTTCTTTTTCCAGCTCTTTAAGGCATAAGATTAGATTGTGTATCTGAGACCTTTCCTCCTTCTTTAGGAAGGCCTGGATTGCTATATACTTTCCTCTTCTGACTACTTTTGCTGCATCCCAGAGGTTTTGGGTTGTGATTATCATTTTCATTGGCTTCCATATACTTTTTAATTTCCTCTTTAACTTCTGGTTAGCCCATTCATTCTTTAGTAGGATGTTCTTCAGTCTCCAAGTATTTGTTACCTTTCCATATTTTTCTTGTGGTTGATTTTGAGTTTCATAGTGTTGTGGTCTGAAAATATGCATGGTATGATCTTGATCTTTTTGTACTTGCTGAGGGCTAATTTGTGTCCCAGTATATGGTCTGTTCTGGAGAACGTTTCATGTGCACTGGAGAAGAATGTATATTTTGCTGCTTTAGGATGAAATGTTCTGAATATATCTGTTAAGTCCATCTGGTCCAGTGTGTCATTCAAAGCCATTGTTTCCTTGTTGATTGTTTGATTTGATGATCTGTCCATTGCTGTGAGTGGGGTGTTGAAGTTTCCTACTATTATGGTACTGCTATCAATAAGTTTCTTTATGTTTGTGATTAATTGACTTATATATTTGGGTGCTCCAACATTTGGCACATAAATGTTTACTTCTTGGTGGATAAACACCTTAAATGATATAATGCCCTTCTGCATCTCTTGATACAGTCTTTATTTTGAAGTCTAGACTGTCTGATATAAGTATGGCTACTCCAGCGTTCTTTTGTTGACCATTAGCATGATAGATGGTTCTCCATCCACTTACTTTTTCAATCTGAATGTGTCTTTAGGTCTAAAGTGGGTCTCTTGTAAACAGCATATAGATGGATCTTGTTTTCTTATCCATTCTGTTACCCTATGTCTTTTGATTGGAGCATTGAGTCCATTGACATTTAGAGTGAGTACTGAAAGTTATGAATATTGCCATTATGTTGCTTGTAGAGTTGGAGTTTCTGGTGGTGTTCTCTGGTCCTTTCTAACCTTTGTTGCTTTTGGTTATGTATGTATGTATGTATGTATGTATTTATATTTTCATCTCTTCTCCCCTCAGAGGGTCCCCCTTAAAATTTTTTGCTGGTTTAGTGGTCACAGATTCCTTTAATTTTTGTTTTTCTGGGAAACTTTTTATCTCTCCTCTTTTGAATGACAGCCTTGCTGCCTAAAGAATTCTTGGCTGCATATTTTTCTGATTCAGCACATTGAGTATATCCTGCCACTCCTTTCTGGCCTGCCAAGTTTCTGTGGATAGGTCTGCTGCAAACCTGATCTGTCTTCCCTTGGACTTTTTTCCCCTTGCTGCTTTCATGATTCTCTTCTTGCCTGAGTATTTTGTGAATTTGACTGTGATATGCCTTGTTGATGGTCGGTTTTTGTTGAATCTAATGGGAGTCCTCTGTGCTTCCTGGTTTTTGATGTCTGTGTCTTTCCCCAGGTTAGGAAAGTTTTCCTCTATGATTTGCTCACATAACCCTTCTACCCTTATTTCTCTCTCTTCCTCTTCTGGGACCCCTATGATTCTAATGTTGTTCCTTTTAATGAGTCACTGATTTCTCTAATTCTTAAATTGTGCTCTTTTGCCTTAATCTCCCTCTTTTTTTCTGCTTCATTATTCTCCATAAGTTTGTCCTCTGTGTTGCTGATTCTCTGTTCTGCCTCATCCATCCTTGCTGCTGCGGCATCCATTCGTGATTGCAGCTCAGTTATAGCATTTTTTATTTCATCCTGACTAGTTTTTACTTTTTTTATCTCTGCAGAAAGGAATTCTAATCTGTTTTCAACTCCAGCTAGTATTCTTATTATCGTGATTCTAAATTCTGGTTCAGACATCTTGCTTGTATCTCTGTTGGTTAAGTCCCTGACTGTCGTTTCTTCCTGCTCTTTCTTTTGGGGTGAATTCCTTCATTTCATCATTTTGAAGGAAGAAAAGGAATTAATGAGGTAGAAAAAATTAAAATTAAAAAAATAAACACACACACACACACAAAATCGAATAAATGATGCTAGATCCTAGGTGTGTTTTGGTCTGAGTGTTGAAAGTAGCTTGAAAGGGGCACCTGGGTGGCTCAGTCGGTTGAGCGTCCGACTTTGGCTCAGGTCATGATCTCACGGTCTGTGAGTTCGAGCCCCGCGTGGGGCTCTGTGCTGACAGCTCAGAGCCTGGAGCCTGTTTCAGATTCTGTGTCTCCCTCTCTCTCTCTGACCCTCCCCTGTTCATGCTCTGTCTCTCTCTGTCTCAAAAAATAAATAAACGTTAAAAAAAATTAAAAAAAAAAAGAAAGTGGCTTGATAGATTAGAAAAAAAAGGGAGAAAAAAAGAAAAACAAAGGAAATAGTTTGAAAATTTGAAAAAAATGAATGCACTGAAGTAGACTAAATTGAAATGATGGAAGTAAAATAGAATTTGAAAAAATATACACAGAAGTAAAGAATATAGTAGAAAAAATTAAAGAAAAATATTTTTAATAAAAAATAAAAGTAAAAATGAATTTTTTCTCTTTATTCAAGAAAAAGAAAAATGAAAAAGAGAAAAATGAAAAAAAAAGGAAATTGTTTGAAAATTTGAAAAGTTAATACACTGAAGTAGACTAAAATAAAATGATGGGAGTAAAATGGAATTTGAAAAATTTACACAAAAATAAAAAATATAGTAAAAAAATTAAAGAAAGATATTTTTAATAAAAATTGAAAATAAAAATGAATTTTTTCTCTTTTTTTTGCTGAATTCTGTGGTTCAGGTTGTGCAGATTGTTTTGTTAATCATCAGATCAGTTTTATAGGTGTGCAGGATGGTTTAGTGTTGGTCTGACTGTATTTCATTGACAAGACACACAAAAAACTTCCATGCTGTTCCGCCATCTTGGCTCCCTCCAAGTCTGGGCACTTTTTAATCTGGACCCTGGTGAGGGTGAGTCCTTTAGAAATGTTTCTCAGTTTGTACTAAAGCCTTGTGGATCTCTGGACACGAGCCCTGTTGACTTTGAAAACACAATGTTTTGGGGGCTCATCCTTCAGATGCAGGTCTTAAGATTTGGTGTTCCCATGGGGTACATGCGTGGCTCAGTCAGTTGAGCATTCAAGTTCAGCTCAGGTCATGATCTCACAGTTCATGAATTCGAGCCCTGCATCGGGCTCTGTGCTGGCTTTAGATTCTGTGTCTCCCTCTCTCTCTGCCCCTTCCCTGCTTGTGCTCTGTCTGGCTGGCTCTCTCTCAAAAATAAATAAATAAAAAAAAGATTTGGGGTTCCCAATATTGGTTTCATACCTTTTGCTCCTCAGAGAGAAGCTCAGTATTTTGAGCTCCCTTACCATTGTGAGTTGCCACCGCAGGGTGTAGTTTATGGTGAGACTGTCTTCTTCACTTCTCCTCCCTGCTTGGATGTGGGTTTCTTCTCATTTGCTGGATATGTAGGAGTCTCTCAGCTAGTTTTGGCTTTGTTTGTTTGTTTGTTTTTTTTTCCAGAGGAAATTGTGCCACATGTAGTTGTAGATTTGGTGTGTCCACGGGAGGAGAAGAATTCAGGATTTTTCTTCGTGGCCATCATGAACCACAACATCTTTAGTGTATAGACATGTTTGAACCCATAAGGATCAGACTGTTGAGCAGTTGTTGATGCCAGCCATCAAATCAGGATTTAAATAGCTTTGGTGATGGGGCGCCTGGGTGTCTCAGTTGGTTGAGCGACCGACTTTGGTTCAGGTCATGATCTCAAGGTTTGTGAGTTTGAGCCCCATGTCAGGCTTGTTGTTGTCAGCATAGAGCCTGCTTGGGGTCCTCTCTCCCCCAGCAGCCTCTCTCTGCCCCTCCCCCACTCATACTCTCTCTCTCAAAAATAAATACACATTCTTAAAAAATAGCTTTGGGGGCACCTGGGTGGCTTGGTTGGTTAAACTGAATTCAGCTCAAGTCACGATCTCACAGTTCCGTGAGTTTGAGCCCAGCATCGGGCTCTGCACAGACAGTGTGGAGCCTGCTTCGGATTGTCTCTCTCCCTCTCTGTGTCTCAAAATAAATAAGTAAACTTAAAAAAAATAGCTTTGGCAAAACATCTTCCATGGAACCTATTTCAGCTTAAGGTGGTTAATCAGAAATTTTATATTATAAGGGCTTACCCTTCTTTGGAGGATGTGATGCATTGCCCAGACCCCTGCTTAAGGATTAAAGGGCTCAATCCTCTAGCTACTGAGAAGGTTGTTGGCTAATATCTGTCTTTGGGAATTGCCACCTGGTGGAGCCCAAGGTTACACCCCCCGACTGGGGGCAGCCTTCATCCCATGGTGCTAAAATATAAAAGCCCCTCCCCCTCTCCTGGCTGGGGAGAACTCGGAAGGGCCATTCTTGGTCCAGACTTCCCTCTGGGGTTGGCTGAGACTTGTTGTACCTGCTCCATAGCCCAGCTTCCCCCTCTGCCCTATCCTGCTCTGTTCCCTTTCTCCCATGGGCATTGAACCAAGGGCACTCCCAAATACACCTCTGTACCCAAATCAGCATCTCAGAGTCTGCTTCCTGGGGAACACAGCCTGCGAAACCAGGTCTCAGTAGGAGGTGAAAAAAAAATAGTTCTCAGATCCTTATTGTGTGAGAAAATACTCACTTTTGAGATTTTCTGCCTTTGATCATTAAAAAGGAAAGAGAAAAAAATGACCCTTTTGGAAATTTGCTCAGTCTTTCTGCTGAACCAGACACTCTGCTCTATATTGTTTCCCTTTATTTACTAACTTTCACCCTGATTTTAATTTATCTCAAAATAAGAAAAACCAAACCTTCTTGAGCCCATTTTTGCAAGTGTAATTTGTTGCAGAACAGAAAATGACAGGAGGACCTTGAAGGACAAGGCATTTGTTGGAACAAGAAATGCAGAACATTATAGCAGAATGGAGTACTTTTGGTAATGATGCATGGGGTTGAAATGATGTGAAAGGGAGGTCATTTAACCATGTAAATTGAATGAAGGAGCATTCCATGAGAATGACCCCAGGCTCCAGTTTTCAGAACAAGAAGGAGGTAGGTCTCAGAATGAGGTCACCCTAGCACACGTGGCACTGAGTCCATCCGTCCACTTGGGTTTGGCAACCTGGTTTAATTCTCTGCTGGAGCATGGATTAGTTTTCATCTCAACAGTCCTTCTGCTTCTCGGAGGGTAAAAAATAGGCCCATTTTATAATATACTGCAAGGTATCTCAGGGTAAGAGCTATCTTAGGGAAGGAGGATTTTCACAAACAAATTGGCGACTCAATTGGAACTGGAGTTGCTGTTGAAGGTCTCAGGAACAGGTTAAAACAGTTGCATTTGCTGGAGAAAAGGAAGAGGAGGAAGGGCTGTTAACCGTTGTCATTGTTTTTTCTCTAATATTTCCTACCAAGCAACTGCTTTGGGATAATAACAAAATGATTTCACTATGGAAAAAAAATGCAGAGAAAAGGAAGTGGAGCTGTTTGATTGGCTAATAATGAACATAAAGGACTTCATGCTTGTTGAATGGCAGATTGAAATCCAGTGAGTATTCATGCAGATCTTATGGGGGTGGTATTGGATGGGACCACAAATTAGTGCTGGCATTAATGAGATGGAGGCTGTAAAATACAGAGAGTTCCAATAACCAGGATCTCTGATAAGGCCCGATTGAAAGCACCCAGACCTTTCAGACAAGTTCTGTGCGAGAGCAGAGCAATAAACAACAAAGACATTCAGAGTGGGGGAAAACTGGGGATTATATAATGGACTGAAGTGGCGTTAGGACGCTTGGTTAAAATGACACAGCGCAGCTGAGTGACAAACATAGCCTTGCCTAGAATAATGATTTTTAGAAACAGACATTGTTTAGATGCTACTCAAATGATCAGAGAGAAAAATTATGCCTTTTTATTGTAGGGAAGTTGGTCTAAATGAGGAACTGCCCTGTGACAATACCACTACTGCTGCACCTTATATGTGACGGACATCGTGGTTTGTGGTTCATGGCACTGTTAACACTTGTTATCCGGTCCCGTCCTCACAGTGTTTGCACACTGATAGTTGAATGCATGTCTGTGCACCCAGTTAGCTTTGGAATGCCATGACAGGAACCGGATCATATTCATTCTATGAGGCTTCTCCTCTTTCCATTTAATTGTTTGTGAATTCTCCGAAGTAATTTGTCTCAAAGAACACTGCCTCGTAGAAAATCTCCCTTTCCCAGCATTCTGGGATTATCTGGCATATAGAACAAATGCTGTTGTGGCAAAGTTATATTACATAATGGCATTACGTTGATAAATGAATGGAAGACACCATGTAACATTAACATGGGTGGCTTGCGTTTGCATGGGTGGAATTCTTGGATAACTTCAGTCTGCAAAACTCATCCACAGCTGCTGTAGGTATATTCTCTTTCCCAAGCAGGCTAATAAGGTTTTGCTGAGCATGTGTGCTCTTTATAGAACCTTCTGGCTTTCTAGAACTCCATCAGTAACTTTTTAGGAATTTGTCTCCATTTTGTCTCAGGTAAACCAGCTGGTGCCTCTCCTGCTGGTGCCACTCATGCTTATTTGTTGTTCAGTCTCCAGTCTTCTATTTCCTGTCCCTCTCGGGAAGCCCTAGGTCCTAAAATAGCTATGGACTGTCTTTTGTTCAAGGCACACACAACGTTGCTGTGCTGCTATAGGGGACACAATTGGTGGGAGAACTTACTTCGTTTCCCCGATGGCCATCTTGGTTTTGTTCTTCCACATCCTCATTTTCCATATTACCTGAGTTATTTCAGTGCCTTAAGGTCTTTTAAGGGCCTCATTGTGTATGCTGGCTTTTAACCTGCTTTTTTGTAGTCTCTCCTTTCTATTGAGGTTTGATATGTGTTCAGCATAGAGCCTGACATACAGTGTATGTTTATTTAGTAATGTTGAATTGAACTACCCTGTGTGAGAGAGGCCCTTTTGTATTCATTGTATATGTAAGAACAGTTAAACCAAGAGAAGTTATATCTACAATCTTAGATAAAAATTTACAGCTGCGAACCCCCTTGGAAATCAATTAAGCTTTTCCATCTCATCCCCATTGTTTGTATTGATAAGAAAATTAAATTAGAAGGAAATTGACTTTCCCGGTATCTAGTAGTTAGTGGGTGGTTTAATAAAGGCTAGAATCCTGGGTTGTGGTCAATGTCTGTGTCCCCATATGTCTTCTCAAGGTTAAAGACGGTAGACACAGAGATACTCCTGTGTGCATCATATTGATCTTTAAAAAAAATTTTTTTTTAGTTTATTTTGAGAGAGATTGAGAGCAAGCATGAGTTGAGAAGTGGGGGAGGAGAGAGAGAGAGAGACAGAGAGAGAGAGCGAGAATCCCAAGCAGGCTCTGTGGTATCAGCACTGACACAGAGCTCGATCTCACGAACCACAATATCATGACCTGAGCTGAAACCAAGAGTTGGACACTCAACTGACTGAGCTACCCAGGCGCCCCATCATATTCATCTTAATTTCAACATGTTTATGCCAGGCCTGGCATGCCAGTGGCTTTTTATTTATTCCTTGATGATTTCATGTCTTTCCATACCAAGAATTTAAGAAATGCCAGGGAGAGAGAGCCTGGAAGTCTTCCTGAACTGGCTGGTATGGAGTCATAGAATATAAAGGTCAAAAGAGGTTGTACAGGTTCCCTAGGTCAGTCACGCTCTAAAATTTTAGTCTCCATCTATACCATTCTGCCAAGTGGTCAGCTAGACTCTGTCAGAACATTCCTGGTCTCTCTCTCTGGAAAGAGCTGACTCTTGGGGTTTGACTGAAAGCCATCTCCCTGGAGCCTTCACTTGAGGACCAAGTCTACCCCTTTGAAGATGCTCAGAACAACTGAATTTATGGCCTCCATATCAGTTCTTCCAATTTGGTTCTCCGTGATGTTTCTCTTTCTACATTAACGTTTTTTTTTTTTTTTTTCTACCAGTGTCTCCCAACCTTTTGAAATCTAAGGCAGATACTGAAGATGATATTTGCAGAGTACCCTAGGGTGAACCTGAGAGGAATTAGGAATGTCTGTCTGGGGATTGGTGAAAAATTCATTACATTTTTTTCTTTATAATATATAATTATGAGAGGAAAATAAAATATAAAATACTAGGGAACATATTAAATATTGAAACTGTAGAAAGCTTCCAAATAAAATCTTTTCAAAGGTTTGAAAATGAAAGCTTAGTTTGATTCCATGAACATAACCTTTAGTATCAGGTTTTATGTTTGAAATGGCTACTTATAATTCCTGATCAAGACTTGTTAATGATGAATTCTTCAAATTCTCAATAGTTGTGATGGACAAGAAGCTGTGATTAAAAATTTAATACCATTTTTTCAGCCTGTAAAAGACATACAGCAGTTGAAATTATAATTATAGGCTCTAATAGCTCTTTCTTCACTTTCATTGACAAATATAATGTTGAAATTTCTAATGTTGGTGAGAAAGGACTACTAATCCAATTGAATGTTTTCATGTTAAGTATTTCAAAATATGCTGAAGCTCTATTTTGCAGAATGCATGTGCATTGTTAGAGCAGACGCTCAGCGGTATGGATATCTCCTGGAGGGGTATATCAGCTACACGCAGAGGGAAGTGGTTGTTATGTGTGAAGAAAGAGGCTCTGGACAGCACAGTGATCACACCCACTGGAGCACTCCTTCTACTCCCTGCCTCCACCTGGTGTCCTTAGGGTAACTGTGCCCTTTGGGCACCTGGAATAGGGACTGACTACTTCAGCAGCAGCTTCTCCACCCCACTTCCAGGATGGGGAGATGTGCTCTGCCTCTGGCTGCCAAAGTAGAGGTAGAGGTGATAGATCTTGTTTAAGCTCAGTATATCCAGGCTGAGTAGCAGGTGCCAATGTCACTTTTCATCTTCCTCCTGGGGGACCGTGAAAGGCACCCACAGACCCCACAATGCTTGGACAGTTCTTGCACAGAACCTACAAGAGCTTCCTGGGCCAGAGCTGGCTGGCATGGGTCTTCAGCTGTCCAGGTCCTGCTCAAGAGCTGAGTGATCCAGCTCCGGGCACAGCTTTAGAGAATTCAGAGCACAGCACAATGCCAAGGCACATGGACTGGGAAGATCTTTCGGCCATTGCTTCCATGATGTGCATTCAAGTTCTTTCATCATGATGATCTTTCTCTGAGGTCATGTCTGATTGATTTCTATCCTTTTCACAGCACGATGACCAGACCTGAACCCCAGGTGCAATCTAATCAGCAAAGAAGACCCCCCAAGGATTTTCACCTCTTGAGACATAGATACAGTGCTTCTATGTCACATCCCTGGTATCTATGTCATGCTGTCTTGTATTATGTTTCTTGGATATTTTAACCTTTAAATGGCTAAACTTGTCTGCAAAAAAAGCCTGCTCCCTGGCCACAAAGGTAATTTTTGTGTGAGTCAAAGGCAAAACCTTGTTTGAGTATAGGGAGACTAGCTGCCTCTAAGGTGACAAAACTCTGCCACATAAATGGTGGCATGTCTGCTTGCTTTGGTAAAGGACAGTGAGTGCAAATGCTAGTTAAATGAGAAGGCATGTTACTCCTATAGGCAATGGTGGTCATTTTTATTTGAGAAGGCAAGTAGCCTAATCTAGTTGTACCCTTTTACTTTGCTTTAGGTTAGGATTTTTCTTTTTGTAATTTCTCTTCCTTTTTTTATTATTTATTTTTAAAAAAATGTTTATTTTGAGAGAGGGACGGAGTGCGAGCAGGGGAAGGGCAGAGAGAGAGGGAGACACAGAATCCGAAGCAGGCTCCAGGCTCTGAGCTGTCAGCACAGAGCCAGATGTGGGGCTCAAACCCACAAACAATGAGATCATGACCTAAGCCGAAGCCGGACGCTCAACCAAATGAGCCATCCAGGTGCTCTCTCTTCCTCTTTTTAAATAAGCCAATTATATTGAAATACGTATAAAGAAAAGTACATCAATCATAAATGTACACCTGAATGAATTATTATAAAATAAGCACTCGGGGCGCCTGGGTGGCTCAGTCGGTTGGGCGTCCGACTTCAGCTCAGGTCACGATCTCGCGGTCCATGAGTTCGAGCCCCGCATCGGGCTCTGGGCTGACAGCTCAGAGCCTGGAGCCTGTTTCGGATTCTGTGTCTCCCTCTCTCTCTGACCCTCCCCTGCTCATGCTCTGTCTCTCTCTGTCTCAAAAATAAATAAATGTTAAAAAAAAATTTTAAATAAACACTCAAGTCAAGAAATAGAACATTACCAAGAACGTAGAAGATTTCTTACTTCCACTTACCAACCACTTCCCCTCCTTCTTGTCCAGAGGTAACCACTGCCTTTACTTCTAATGTGTAAGATTAGTTTTGCCTGTTTTTGGACTTTACAAATGGACTTATGCGGTATATATTCTTTTGTGTTTGGCCAATGTTGTTCAGCATTGTGTCTGTGAGGTTTATCTCTATTGTTGAGTGTATCCATAGTTTGTTCTTTTTCATCATTCTGTAGTATTTCAGTGTATGAATATGCCACATTTTATTTATCAGTCTATTATTATTTGGATATTTGGGTTGCTTCTAGTATTTGGCTCTCATGAATAAGGGTACTAAGAGCATTTCTGTATGTGTCAGTGGCCCATATTTATGATTTTAAGGGATGATCGTGCTCTGTAGCCACTTGGAACCGATCTGCCCTGCAGGGGAGCCTAGGCATTCTTCTCTCTGGGCACAAAAGCAAGTAGTAGAGATTCCTTCTCAAACCACTGATGAAAGATATCCTTCCTGATACATATCCCGAAGTTGTCCTCTGGGAAATAATAACTTTGAATTTCTGGGGTTTTTTCTTGATGAAGTATGTATGTATCTATGTATTATAATTTCAGTATAGTTAACATACAGTATTATAATAGTTTCAGGTGTACAGTATAGCAATTCAACAGCTCCATATATTACTCAGAGCTCATTAAGACAAGTGTACTCTTAATCCCCTCCTCTTTTTTAGGGTACTTTCCTTTCTTTGAATTCCAAGTGTGCAGTCCACATCCATGCAAGAGAAGAAAACAAAAGATTGAGTTGTGAGTGAGTTTCTTAAGGTACAGCCCATGGGACTTCCACAGAGTGAAGGTTGGACTCCACTGGTGACATTGGAGGTGACTTCCCACTCTGAGAGCCTGTAAACTAATGAGATATTTTAAAGGAAGCAGTAAGAACCCAGACAACTTTATTATTTCTAGATCTGTCTCCATGGCAATTGAAGCACAGCCCTTTCTTACCCTGTAGCATATTGTATCTCAGTTATTTGTTTATGCCCATCTCTCTGTCTTAGTAGGGTCTCCTCAAGGATCCAGATGAAATCTTTTTCATCTTTTTCGCTTCTGGCACAGTGCTTGCACACAATAGATTCTCTGCTTGAATTCTTTCCTCAGGGTTAGCACTGGAGAGCTGCAGAGAGGAGGCTGGAGATTGGTCCTGAGAACACACCAGAGCTTTTCAGGTACCTCCAGATTTTTCAAATTTGTTCTTCAGTGTGGATGATCCACTATTAGCACCAGAGGCACAGAATGGTTTAAAATAATAAAAGATAACGTAGTTAATGCTGATTGAATCTTTCTAGTGACCAGGCACCATTCTATCTGTTTTACATTTGTGGACTCACTTGATCCTAGCATATCATGCCTGTTTTCAGGTGAGGAAGTTAAGGCTCCAACAGGTTAAGTAACTTACCTAAAGTTAACCAAATAGAAGGACAAAAACAGGATGGGAACCCAGGCTGCCTGGCTGCAGACCCCATATGACAGCCATTCCTCAATGTTGCGTCTACCAAGAGATGCATAAGACAAGTACCTATTGATTAGTTTTTGGTGGAGATTATTCTCACCTTAAGGAACAAGACAAGTTCCTATGCTAATAGTTCTCTGGATAAATTAAAACATATTCTAAATGGAAGCCTTGCATGGTAGTTGGGTACAGAGTCCCAAACCATGGTAAAGGGGGTGAGAGCATGGGCTCTCAGATGGATTTGAATCCTTACTCTGCCTCTTATTCCTTGTGACTTTGACAATTGACATAACATCTCTGAGCCCCAGTTTCCTTATCTACAAATTAGACATAGTCACTTTCACTTAAAATTTTTTTTTGAAAATGGAAAAATTACATAGAATACTTAGCATTACTAAAACAATAATAAACACTCGATAAATGGTAGTAATATTGGTAGTATTAGTATTTCTATTAGTGTTATAAGCTATGGCATGACAACGGGTCTTTTCTTTCTAGGGATGTTTCTTTTCTGAAAAACTGTTCATCTCTAGCCCTCTACAACCAGAACCTTTTCTCTCTCAGGCAATCTTAGAAGAAAATAGACTCCATCTTCTTCTCCAATACTCATTGTTGTATTGTGGCAAAGTATACATAACATAAAATTTACCATTTTAACCATTTTTTAATATACAGTTCTCTGGCAGGAAATATATTGTGCAGTCACCACCACCATTCATCTCTAGAAACTTTTGGTTCTTCCCAAACAGAAACTCAGTACCCACTGGATAATAACTCCCCATTCCTCCTTTCCCCAGGCTATTGGCAAACACCATTCTATTTTCTCTGTCTATGAATTTGACTACCCTTGCAGCCTGGTGTAAGTGGAATCATACAATATTTGTCCTTTTGTGACTGGTTTATTTCATTTAGCATAATGTTTTCAGGGTTCATCCATGTTTTAGCACATGCCAGCATGTCCTTCCTTTTTAAGGCTGAATAATATTCCATTGTGTGTGTATGTATATATATATATATATATATATATACATACACACACACCACAGTTTCTTTATCCATTCATTTGTCAAGTGGTTGCTTTAGCCTTTTGGCTATTGTCAATAATGCTACTAAGAGTATGAGTATACAAATACCTGTTTGAGTCCCTGCATTCAATTATTTTTGGCATATACTTAAAAGTGGAATTGTTGAATCATATGTTAATTCCATATTTAATTTTTTGAAGACAAAATTTTTTTTGCCACAGTGGTTGCACCATTTTATATACCCATCAGTAATGGCTTGGGTCCCAGTTTCTCCACATCCTCACCAATACTTCTTAGTTTCTGTATTTTGTTTTTGTTTTTGTTTTTGTTTTTTAATAACAGCCATCCTAATGGGTGTGAAGTGGTATCTCATTGTCGTTTTGATTTGAATTCCCTAATGATTGGTGATGTTGATCATGTTTTCATGTGCTTATTGGCCATTTTTTTCCCAATACCCATTGTTATTCTTTTTTTAAAAAAATTTTTTTAATGTTTATTTATTTCTGAGACAGAGAGAGACAGAGCATGAGTAAGGGAGGGGCAGAAAGAGAGGGAGACACAGAATCAGAAGCAGGCTCCAGGCTCTGAACTGTCAGCACAGAGCCCGATGCGGAGCTCGAACTCACAGACTGCGAGATCATGACCTGGGCTGAAGTCGGACGCTTAACCGACTGAGCCACCCAGGCACCCCAACCCATTGTTATTCTTAACAAAAAGCATACACACCCACTCAACTCTGACAGTCTATGAATTCATGCCAGGCAAGTCGCCATACAATACAGTAGGTGGTTGTTTCATGTTTTCATACTTCAGTGTCCTCCTACTGAGCACATTGCTGGGCCATTGTAGGCTGACTTACTTGCAGTAGATGGCTAATCTCAAATGCTAGGCACTGATCTTTTCTGCCATCAGTTTCAGAGGGTACTTTTTCATCCATCTTTTGCCTTATTCCAATGGGCAAGAAAGTTTTCAGTAGGTATTACGTCAGTGTGCAGGTAAACCCCGTTGAAAGAATAAATGATGCCTCTCATATCCAAATAAATGTAATGAATATATCTGAGCAGCCTTGACAATGTTGACCACTCTGTCCTTTTTGAACCTGTCTTCTCCTGTGGCCATCTTGACAGCATCCTCTCTGGTTCTCAGCCTGTCTCTCTAACTACCACTCCTTCTTTAAAAATTTTTTTTTAACGTTTATTTATTTTTGAGACAGAGAGAGATAGAGCATGAACGGGGGAGGGTCAGAGAGAGGGAGACACAGAATCTGAAACAGGCTCCAGACTCTGAGCTGTCAGCACAGAGCCTGACGTGGAGCTTGAACTCACGGACCGCGAGATCATGACCTGAGCCGAAGTCGGCCGCTTAACTGACTGAGCCACCCAGGCGCCCCTAACTACCACTCCTTCTAAGTCTTCCTCCCTTTTCTTTGTTCTCTGCCCGTCATTAAATATTGGTGTTTTCCATTTCTGCTTTGTTTTTTTGTTTTTTTTTTTTTCATCTGTGTGGTCTTCCTTCTTTACCCACCATTTGTACCTCCATTTATATATGGGGAAATTCCCAAACATGTCTCTTGCCTAAAACTCTGAGCTCCAGACTCATTTATTCAACTGTCCATTTCTACACAAAAGTTTCATGAGCACCTCAAACTCTACATATTGAAAATGGAACCCATGGTATTTTCCCGAAATAATATTCTTCCTTGAATCTTCCCTAAATGGATCAAAGACACTGCCATCAACAAGTCACAAAACAGGGAAATCATTCTACATTCCCCTCTCCTTTACCTCCCCACATCCGGTACATCACTGCTGATCCTCCCACCTATAGTCTTTCAACACCTCCCCCCACCCTCCCACCCCAACACCCCCCCCCCACCCCGTGGTTTTTCTTGCCCTAGGTCTCTGAATTCAGTAAGATAATGCTTACAATGTGTTGGCTCTGTGCCCTGCACACTGTAGCTTTTCCTACTAGTAGTACTTGCTTCAAACCCTTGTTACCATTTACCTAGGCTATTGCAATTCTCACCTCTTCTTCTGCTTCTGGTCTTGTCTCCATCAAATCCATCCCTTAAATTCTCTCAATCGTTATTAATTTTTTTTCACAGCACACATCTTGTCATCTCACTTCCCTGCTTAAAAATGCTTTAGCGACTCCCTATTGCAATTACATTTGTAAGCTCAGCGTACAAGGTGCTCCAGCATCTGGCTCCTGGGTAAAGTTGGATCCATATTTGGCTGCTTCCTCACAGAGCCCTATGTTCTGCCCAGAGCAAATGCCTATGCTTCCCTGAACATACCACACTGCTGCGCAAGTTTATGACTTTGCACACACTCCTCCCCATGTACAAAACATGTTCTTACCTCCTTTTCCTCAACCACAGTTCATCCCTTAAAACCTCACCAGGTGACTTTTCTTACCTGTTGTCTTCCCTGAGCTCAGGTTTTCCAGGATGGTTGACCACCCTCTCCTTTGTGCTATTGTAACGTATACATTGTCAAGGCAATTCAGGACTCCAATGAATAGGACAGAAACTGCTGACAGCATCTTAGATGGAAGTTTTTCCAGCTTTGAAAATAAAATGAAATGTCGAGGTCTAGACTCCACTGGAAATCCTGTCATAGTACCATTTTTCCCCCAGCTAACTTTGTAATTATTTCTTTAAAAATGTCTGCCTCCTGACTAATGTAAAACAAGGGGAAAGGCCTGTGTTACAGTCTCCTTTACCTTCACACTGCCTGGCATGGTGCATCATACCAGGTATTTATTGAGCGCTGTCTGTGTGCCAAGCACTGCTGTAGGGGCTGTAGAGATCGTAAGGAACAGAATTCCTGCCTTCCCCGAGGAAAGCCTGTGCACTGCCCACCATGTTCCTGTCCCCCCCCACCCCCACCCAAAGGCTGATGTTATTCACGGAATTTTCTATGATTAGTAATATAAAGGGGGAAAAATCACTCAGAGAGAAAATACGAACTGTCAGATGAGAATGAAATTATAAGTGGTAAGAGGAGAATTAAATTAAGAACAGTAAGCATCATGGATTTATAAAAACAAGTCATGTCAGACAAACTTAATTGCTTTTCCTGATAGAATTACCAAATTAGGGGATGGCGGGGTACAGTATCCTGAGAGCAGTTTCCTTCAACGACCAGGTAATGAATATTATTTTTGAAGTTAGCAGAACCCTTTGAAATAGTATCTGTTGAAATTGTTCAAAATGAATTCAAATTGACTTTGATATGAGTCTGGTTCACCGACTTGACAGCAGATTGAAAAGGGGAAAAGCCAAGGCAACTACAAACAAGATGGCACTAAGCTTAAAGATATTGCCTAGCAGGAGGTTGGGGGGGTCTTTTTATTCAGATGTGTTTATCATGATCATTATCGGGGTCAAAGTATGATTTTGTGGCATTTAAAAGACATTGAGAGAAAATCACAGTACTTGGGGGAAGTCATTGCATGGAACACACAAATGAGATGGTTCTCTATTACCATTATGATGGTATGGCCCTCGGAGTGATAACACTCAGTGTTTTGCATAGTGCTTTAAACCCTTGCTCCTCAAAGTGTGGTCTGTAGACAGCAGGAGCCCGCAGAGCTGTCAGGATCTGGGAGCTTGTTAGAAATGTAGAATCTCCCACCCCAGTGAATCCAAATCTGCATTTTAACAAAAAATCCCCAGGTGATATTTGCGTGCACATTGGTTTGAGAAGCACTGCTGGGCTTGTTTCGTATTGTCCTTTGTGATTTGATTTTTAGACCCTTCTCAGAGGCGCAAGACATTGTGTTGATCTCATAAATGGGACTAAGCCCCAGTCTCAGTAATTCCACTTTTTGCCCTTTTTGCTTTGCTTAAAAGCAAGCATATGGGGGCACTTGGGTGGCTCAGTCAGTTAAGCGTCCGACTTCGGTTCAGGTCATGATCTCATGATCCGTGAGTTCAAGCCCTGCATTGGGCTGTCTGCTGTCAGCACAGAGCCCGCTGCAGATCCTCTGTCCCTCTCTCTCTCTCTGACCCTCCCCTGCTTGCACTCTCTCAAAAATAAAATAAACATTAAAAAAAGCACGCGACCATATGAAGCTGATGGAGTTCTATCCTGGGGGCGGTTATTTTAGTGGGTCACACTGTCTTCTGTAAAGTGGCATTAACCACCTGTGCCTCCTCACAGTGTTTCTATGTGCCACACATGTACACCGTCTGTTTCCATCCTTTAACATCATTGAGAAATGTCTTACTATTGTCATTCACAGGTGTGGACTCTGATGTTTGGAGTGTTAATATAAATGGCTTTGGGGCACCTGGGCGACTCAGTTGGTTAAGTGTCTGACTTCAGCTCAGGCCATGATCTCGCAGTTCCTGAGTTCGAGCCCCACATTGGGTTTGCTGCTGTCTGCACAGAGCTGGACTTGGATCCTCTACCCACCCCCTTGCCCATCCCCAGCTTGTGTTCTCCCTCTCTCGTGCATGCTCTGTCTCTCTCTCTCAAAAATAAATAACCAGTAAATAGAATAAAAAATGATATATGTATAATTGGCCTAAATTTATATTTTTAGTAAATGGCAGAGCCAGAGCCAGCATTTAAACCTTGGTCTGTCTGACTCCCAAACCTTGCTATTTCATATCTATGTATGACAGAGACTATGTCATGGCTATGCGTGACAGGGGTTTCAGACACTGGCACAGAGAGGGGGATTCATCTGAGAACTGTTTATTGAGCATCTATGATATTGTAGGAACCACTGAGAGTATTCATTAAGGAATGAAACAGACCTGGGCCCTGCCTTTGTGAAGTTTATAATCTAGTAGAGATGGGAGTATGTGTGTGTGTGTGTGTGTGTGTGTGTGTGTGTGTGTGTGTTTAAAGTAGGAATAGTATGGGAGATATTGCTTCCAAACTTGTGCTATTTGTTGGGATAATGCAGATATCAAGAATGATGGAAAATTGCTTTAAATATAAGGTTAACTGGATGAATGGTAAACATGGGGGTATGGAAACATTAAAATACGTAACAGACTATCGAGTTATTAATGACAAATTTTAACTAACCATTTTGCTTTTTAAGGATTTCTTCCAACTTTGTAAGGAACCTTGTTGGGCCCTTAGAGAAATCCGTGATTCAGTGAATGCCAGTGAGAACTCTGGAAAGGAAAGGTGATGGAGGAGACTAACATGCCATCTCTTGCATTGCTGACCTTGGCCTAGTGTCTGGGTCCCAATGCCTTTTGGTATTTGAGACTGAACTAAGAGAAGGATGTTTGTCCTCCATGTGAGCCTGGTCTCCAGAAAACTGCCGGATGATAAGCATTATAGAAAATCCAGAATCCAAGAGTCCTTAGTGGGGAGATGGTACATTGACACATGGAGGGCTGAGCATCTTTTTAGAAGCTTTTCTCCTAGTGAACTGTCCTTTATCCCTCAAGTTTCTGATCTTGCCGACGTGGTTAGGAGGGTGATATCTGCCAGATGGTCCTGCACAGCGTTACCTTTTGCTTTAAAGTTCTCATCAAATTGTAATTTAAAAAAAATTTTTTTTAAGGTTTATTCATTTTTCAGAGACAGAGGCAGAACATGAGGCGGGGAGGGGCAGAGAGAGAGGGAGACACAGAATCTGAAGCAGGCTCCAGGCTCTGAGCTGTCAGCACAGAGGCTGACATGGGGCTTCAACTCACGAACTGTGAGATCATGACCTGAGCTGAAGTCAGGTGCCCAACCAACTGAGCCACCCAGGCCCCCATCAAATTGTAACTTTAAAAATGTTTATTTATTTTTTAGAGAGATAGAGAGAGACAGAGAGCGAGTGAGTAGGGAAGGGGCAGAGGGAGGGGCAGAGGGAGACACAGAATCTGAAGCAGGCTCCAGGCTCCGAGCTGTCAGCACAGAGCCTGATGTGGGGCTCAAACTCACAAACTGTGAGATCACGACCTGAGCTGAAGTCGGATGCTTAACCAACTGAGCCACCTAGGCGCCCCGGATTGTAATTTTTTTTTTAATATCCATTTCTTTCCACAAGTCCTCAGCTCCATGAGGGTAGAGTATTTGTCTCTTGCAATAAATACAGTATCCCCAGGATCTTGCAGAGTGCAAGGCAAATAGTAGGTGATAAATCAATGACTCAATAGTTGTTCTATTAAAATTTGAAAAACTGGTATTTTTAAAAGTCCTTTTTACTTTAAAAAATGTAGCTCAATAAATATCCTTTATTTTCTTGTGTGTGGCAAAATACACATAACATAAATTTACCTTCCGACCATTTTAAGCATACAGTTCAGTGGCGTAAAATACATTCAGATTATTATACAACCATCGTTACTGTCCATCCGCAGATGGATGTCAAAATGAAACTCTGTGCCCATTTAACACTAACTCCCTGTTTTCTCCTCCTCCCTTTCCCTGGAATAATTTCTGCCTCTGTGAATGTGACTATTTTAGGTACTTCATACGAGTGGGCTCATGCAGTATTTGTCCTTTAAAGACTTTTTTACTTTTTTCTTTCTGAGTTATAAAGGGGCGCAAACTCTGTGGTAGTGTTTATTGGAGTGAGTCTTCCCTTCATCTGACTTAAAAAGAAATATGCTTATTCTTGGCCTGTTCATATTGAAAGAATCAGAGGATAGTAGAAGAGGAAGAGATGTGGACAGACCATCCTCTCCAGGCTTCTTACTGTTAAGCTTTAAGTATAAGTTGCTAGCCTAAAATTCAGGGATGTGGGAATAAGGGATCAAGTATTTCCTCCCTGTCTGTTGACCTATTGAATGTGAGAATCCAAGGCAGTGTAATTAAGATAGCATTTCCCCATCATTACTTATTTTCACATCTGACCCAGACTCCCGACATAATATTGAAGAGAAGATATGAAATAAATATGAAATAAAACAGATACGAAATAAAACAGAACAGACGTAGCAGAGATCCTTGGGTAGTAATTTAATACCTGAATCTGGGGCATGGAGAAGGGACTGGCTCTGGTCTTTTTGATCTAACAAGGCCAAGCAAGTTACATGATGCCTGCCTGTGCTTTGACTGGAATACACTTACCACACAACACACACACACACACACACACACACACACACACACACACACATCAATGGTTTAGAGATGACAGAGAGGGCTTGCAAAAAGTCACATCTACATATGCAACATCTCTTGACCAGCCAGTGAATTGACAGCAAATAGAAAGTAAAGATGAGACTTCTGAGGTCCATGTTTAGGCCAGCTATCTGTATATGCTATTCTGAGTGGCCTCTCTGGTTCAGAGATGAAGACAGGAAGGGGCAGTGGTGTTTGGTGGGGCTGAGTATTTGGCTGGGGCAGGAAATAGGATTCTCTCGAGGCTTTGGACATCAATCAGATTCTGGGGAGTTCACGGAGCCAAGAACTGAATAAGACACCAGTAGCCCATCTGGGAGCTAGGAAGGGCTGCAAAATGTGAAGGGAGTCAGAGATCATTATCAGAACTAAGAACTTGAAAGATAAGAAATTAGTTAGCATTTAAACAAGCATAAGTGGGCTGAGGTGTGTGGCAATAGCCTGGTTGGAGTGTTTTCTGTGATCATGGTCCATCATGAGGATAATACAGGGAAGTTTAAAGGGCTAGGAAAAGTACAGACATATTGCCTGAATTGTTAAACGGGTCACATTTATTTTACTGTGTGGATGTGTCCAGTGTGCCATGTTGATGTCTCTTTTCCCTAAAACCCAACTCCTCCACATCTTAGATGTTAGCTTTGTGGCGAGCTTTATATCCCTATTACAGATCAACTAGTTAGATGCCAAACACTGTACTGGTTAAAATGGTTAAGGGGGCTTCTAGTAAGGTAAGTGATTTGCCTGGTATTAGAAATGTGCATCCCACTTTGAGAGTCCTGCAGGTGTCTGAGAAGCTTTGGGGCTTACACAAAACCATTTTCATGTCTTCAATACACATTTAGCTTTTACTTGTGCCAAGATGATAATGGGCTTCCATTCATTCCTTCAACTTCTTTTGACTATTGAAAGAAGTAGTTAGAGTTTGCTGAGAATCTTTGCACCCCAAGTGCAAGTAAGAATACATATATCATGGAATACATATATCATAGATATATATCTATATCTATATCTATATATGTCATGTATATTTTTATTCATGAAAAGATGGCTTCCAAAATCATTGAACATATTTATCTTAGCTTTTGCGTTCTCAGGTCCTACTGCCAGACCAGGTAATGCTTTTCTTCTTGGATCATATAGTATGTGCTTCAGTCTGAATAACATTAAAAATATTTCTCTTAGCAGGATGTGGTGGAGTTGTTTTCTTTTTTAATTTCAAATAACACCACTCCTTGAACTGGGAACAAACAATTCACTTGCAGCTCAGCTCTGCATTTATTTGTAATTTTCACATAAATCAACTTATATGAAAATGTATTCATAATTTGAGCTTTCTCTATAGCAATAAAATGTTTCTGCTTCTGTGGTAGAAAATAGCTTATTATGCAAACAACATTGCCACTCTTACATTATGCATGGGATTTACCTGGAGAACATCACAAAAGCTTTAAAAAAAAGGCCAGGGGAGGGTGTAGGGTACTTCATTTACTGCACCATTTACCTATAATAATTAGCTACAAATGAGCTAATATCTGTATTTAGCAACTTATTTAATATTGCTTTGGTTAATTCAGGGAAACAATGGAGGAAAAAGAAAAAAATACAAGGGAGGTCTCCTGATAAATGGTGCCTTTCAGGATGTCAGCCCAATGAAAAATGAGATCTGGTGGTTTCAAACTTGGGCCAGTGGTGGTGAGTAATTAATGGCCAACTCATTTGAACTTGTGTGCTTGATCTAATTTGGGATATTGAGAGTTCACACTGATTTGCCTTTAAAAAGGATGTCACTGTCAAATAAGGTGATTGTATAAGATTGATATGGAGAGCCCTGACTTGGATGTATAGCACAATTTATATTTAGAGAGGCAGGAGCGGTGTTATTCCTAAGCGTGTGTGTAGCGGTTCCACCATATCTGGAGGGAAAGCTGGTGTTCTTTCTATATAGGATTTAAATAGGGATCTTCAGGTATAAATGGTAGATGGTATTTATTTTTTCAATCACATCACAAATATGTCTTAAATGTCTTTTTGCTGTGTTCAGACCTGCGGATAAAACAGTAATACAGTATGGCCTCTGCTTTTGTATTACCTCTGTTGTGGTTGGGGAGGAATGGGAAGGCAAAGAACAAATAGCACAAATGAGTACAATAATTGCAATAAGAATGATAAATGCTGTGAAGGAAACATACAAGGAGCATGATTTAAGGAGTTACAGGGTGGTAGATATAATCTTTAACGAGTGACCTAACCTTTTTGAATATACTCTTTGTAAATTATAAAGGACTGCATATACATGAATTATCATCCCCCAGTTATGTACAGTCCTACTGGTTGCCTCAGTGCATCTGCCATCTTGAATCACTGTTAGTGGTCCATCTGGGTGATCCCGTTTCGAAGAACCAAACACCAAGAGGATTGCTCTTTGGTTGTGGCTTCTCAGAAGCCTTTGCAAAGCTTATTATTGCTCTATTGAGTCCAAAGGGTGGCTTTCTTTTCTTGGGCCTGCTATGGGGTTTCTGCTAACCTTTGTTCAGGTCTAAAATTGAGGGTCTTACCTGGAGACATAAGGTGGTACAAGGTAGATCAAGATCCAGTTCTGGTATCAGAAGCCTGGTGTTCCATTCCTAGCTTTACCCCTTAGGGGTTTCTTGACTTTAGTCAATTTACAGATTTTTCCAAACATCTACTCCTTGTCATGTTTAAAAACCGTATAACAATAATATCCTCCCTAATAATATCTGACAATGCTTTTCCAAGTTATTATAAAGTGAAACTTTCTATGTTATTTAATAATTTCAGGCCATGGAAAGAAAGTGGACCGTTCCTTAGTTCATTTTACAAAGCCATTGTAATCTGATATTTATGTATTGGTTTCACTTAGAAATATGGTTGCAAAAAGTCTAACTAAACCTTAGTTTACTGAATCTAGTCCTGTATAAAATGAATAACACACCATGACTGAGTAGGATTTATTTCTGTAATGTAAATGTGTTTTAATATCAGAAAATCTACATGATAGTTCTTTAAATCAACAAACTAAAAGAGGGAAAAAAATCATAGGATTATTCGATCATTAGATACTATAATATAATTTTATAAGATTAAATAGCCATTCTTGATAAAACTACAAGCAAAATAAGAATATAGGAAAACTTACTTACGCATGAAAAGATTATCACATTCTTTTAGCAAATGTAATAATCCAGTGATGAAGTTATTTTGCTTAAAATCAGGGACAAAATAGGGCTCCCGTCTATGACCATAGTTATTTACATTGATTTGGAGGTAGTAGCAAATGAAATAAGATGGGAGAAGTAAATGATAAGTATAAATATTAGAAGAGATGAGATTGCTGTATTTGGAGATGGTATGACTAGATATTTAGCAAACCCATGGTACTAAAAAAAATACTATGTTATATGGGAGCTTTTGGTGAGGTGTTTTGTTATTTGATGAATATACACAATATATATTTTTTCCTTTTATTCGTATTAGTCAACTAGAAATAGACTTTGAAAAAATCTTCCATTGATAATAGCAACAAAAATTCAAACTACATAGGAATAATTTTATAAGATTTGTACCCCCCTTAAAAAAAAACCTAAAAAATCTTATTGAATAAATGGAGAGGCATACTTCAAACCGTAAAATTTTCAATTCTTTCTTTTTTATTTTATTTTTGGAGAGCACGAGCAGGGGGGAGGGACAGAGGGGGAGAGAGAGAGAGAGAGAGAGAGAGAGAGAGAGAATCTTAAGCAGGCTCCATGTTCAGCACAGAGCCCAACACAGGGCTTGATCCCATGACCCTGGGGTCATGACCTGAGCCAAACTCAAGAGTTGGATGCTCAATAGACTGAGCCACCCAGGTGCCCCAAATTTTTAATTCTTTGGAAATCATTGAACACATATTTGCAATTTCATTCAAAAACCTAATGGGATTTTTAAAAAGAGAATAATTAAGTTCAAATGGCAGAATAAGTATCTTAAAATAGTCAAGAAAAATTGTGCAAAAGAATAATAAGACATACTTACTAGATATTAGAACTAATTTCAGAGCCATGATGGTAAAAAATTGTTTGGTATCAGCATCAAATCAGATAAGTAGATCAGAGAAACATAGTTAAAAACACCAGAAAAAGATCCAGGTGTTGATGAGAATTTACCATGTATCAAAAGTGGCATTGCAGCTTATTAAAAGCATGGTTTATTTAATAAAAGGTCCTGGCAAAAGTGACTACCTATGTGGAAGACAACAAAATTTATAATCCCTACGTCGTCATATAAGAAATCAAGTCTGGATGTATTAAAGAAAGTAATACGATCTTTATTAAAATGAGTAATGCACTTAAGCTTTGACCTTGCAAAGTGAGTGGGCTTCTAGCCAATAGAAATAAAGCACTGGTATATGAGGACATGTATACTAATATTTATTACAGCATTGCTTTTATTGGCAAACAAACAAGAAAACTGGAAACAACATCACTTTTCATCAATAGGACTATTGAATAAGGAGATCCATATATTGGAATTTTATGCAACCATTTAAAAGAATGAATTCCACCTCTATTTATTGGTTTGGAAGGATGTCCATAATGTAATTCAAGAAGGAAAAGCAAGCTGCAAAATTATGTGAAGAGTATGATCCAATTTCTGTATCTATATTTTATATAAACCAAAAAAGGAATAAAAGGGCTCAGCTGGCTGTTACTATTGGTTTTCTCTGGGAAGAAGGTAAGGATAGAGGGAAATGAAGAGGGAGATGCATAACTTTTAAAAATATATTGTTAGCTTGTGTCACTTGTTACAGTGAGCACTTACTCCTTTTAAATTAAAACAAATTATTTAAAATGTTAAAAGACCAAATAAGTTAGTGCACTGTCAGATTGGCATTACTTCTTGCTTCTGCCTAAATTTTTTTTTTTTTTTGCCTAAGAATAGAAAACCACCTTTTTAAAAAAAAATTTTTTTTTAACATTTATTTTTGAGAGAGGCAGAGAGACAGAGTGGGAGCAGGGGAGGGGCAGAGAGAGAGGGAGACACAGAATCCGAAGCAGGCTCCAGGGTCTGAGCTGTCAGCACCGAGCCTAATATGGGGCTTGAACTCAGGAGCCATGAGATCATGACCTGAGCCAAAGTCTGACCCTTAATCAATTGAGCCACTCAGGCGCCCCTAGAAAACCAGCTTATTGAGAATGGGTCAGTTCTCATCTAATTAGGTAATATTTTTCAAAATATACTCTGGGAAGTAAGCCTTCCCAAAGATCCCAAAAACCCAGATCCCCAAATCCCAAGCACTTTTCCTTTCTACTCAAATTACCAATGTTAAAACCAATTACATTGGACAGTGAGAACAATTTATAAAAGTTAGAATAAAAAGTCCTTTGGCTGGGAAATTATATGGGGTCAGCCTCCAAAAAGAAGAGGCCTAGGGCCTGAAAGTTCTCAAAGGACACCAGTCTCACAGCCAGTAATGCTATGCTCCAACTCTCATATCTGACTTGGAATATGGTGTTCTTCCTACTGCTCCACAATATTGCCTGTCAATATGGGCAAAGGGCACTAAACCTATCCCAAATGGAAATGTTCTTTTCTCCCACCAATTTAGAAGACCTTTGAGGGCTTTACAGGCTGTTGTACTGAACCATAAGTATCATATAGCTGTAAGTATCAAAATGTTCTGCTGTTTTGAAATCTCTGGTTTTCTTTTTTTTTTTTTTTTTTAATTTTTTTTTCAACGTTTATTTTATTTTTTGGGACAGAGAGAGACAGAGCATGAACGGGGGAGGGACAGAGAGAGAGGGAGACACAGAATCGGAAACAGGCTCCAGGCTCCGAGTCATCAGCCCAGAGCCCGACGCGGGGCTCGAACTCACGGACCGTGAGATCGTGACCTGGCTGAAGTCGGACGCTCAACCGACTGCGCCACCCAGGCGCCCCGAAATCTCTGGTTTTCAAGATACTCAATGATTAGAAATTTTCATAGGCTGGCCCTGACCATTTCCTGCCAGAGTTGGCATGACAACTAAAATCAAATTGATGCCAACTTCTACCTGTCTCATTTTTCATGTTACTGCTGTCCTAGTAAAAATTAGAGTTGGTTTGGTATCCAGTAAGAACTGGGCATCTCTTAGTACAACGCCACCATTCCCCATATTCACTATGCCCCTGGTGTCTAATGTGGGGCGAGTTATTTAGGAGAGGCAAGCTGGTGGCATGGACAAAGCACGCTGGGGAATTAGCATAGTAGCCCAGGCCTTTGGAGTGTGTGTGTGTGTGTGTGTGTGTGTGTGTGTGTGTGTGTGTGTTTGCGTGTGTGTTTGCAAGGCTTAGAATTGCCTCAGTAATGATCACAAGCACTTTTTGATGTTTGCAACCTATGAATGCATGCCAACAAATGACTGACTGGCTGAGCTGGATGAGTGTCCCAGAGGATGGGTTGTTGGCAGCTGTTCTTGGTGTATCTTCAAGCATAGTTACTTGTGAGAGAAGAAATAAAATTGGAGCAAGAGAACAGCTTGGCTTCATTTCTCTCATAGTGAGAAAGGGTTGTGACTTGAAGTCATTTGTCTGTATCCTGATGTTAAGAGTAGCTCAGATGTAAATTTCAAATTAAATAAGAAAGTCTAAGAGAATGCATTATGAGCTCAGTGCTCAATGAACAAAATAAAAATGATTTCCGCCAAGGGAGCTAATTTTACTCTGGGGATGAGTTTATATTTTTCCCCTTTAAGTGTGCTTAGGATTCAGTCTTGAGGGTCAAATATTGACATTTATAAGACAACTTCTTATCCTATACAGCAATGGTAATGAAGAATTGTAAGTACATGAAACATTATGAACAAATCTCACAACATAATGTTAAGCACAAGAAGCCAGGCACCAAAGAGTATACTCTATGATTTCATTTACATAAAGTTCAAAAGCTGGCAAAACTCATCAATGGGGCTGAAAGTCAGGAAAGTGGCTGCCCCTGGGGGCAGGAGTAACAGGAAGGAGCATGAGGGGAGGTGCTTGTCATGCTCAATTTCTTGATCTAGGTGCTCAGTACAAGAAATTTGAAAATTTCATTGACCTGTATGATTATGATAAGCATACTTTTCTTATGTATATGTCAATAAAAAATAAAAATAATCAGGGGCGCCTGGGTGGCCCAGTCAGTTAAGTGTCCAACTCTTGATTTTGGCTCCCATCATGATCTCACGGTCGTGGGATCGAGCCCTGTGTCAGGCTCTGTGCTGACAGCATGGAGCCTGCTTGGGATTCTTTCTCCCTTTCTCTCTCCCCTGCTTGTGTGCTCTCCCTCTGTCTCAAAATAAATAAATAAACTTTAAAAAATAAATAAATAAAAATAATTTCTCGTGTCTTTCTTACGTGCTCTTTCTTTAATTGGCTTATTTAGCATCCTTGGTAGATGGCAACCATTCTTCCTCCTTTGTCTCACTTTCATTCTATGGATAAATCTTTAATAATGCTTACAATGGATTAACATTAAACCATTTTTTTAGTCCTTGACTACTTAGAATGAGTTCATTTATTATAGTTTTTTCCACCTGATACTTTACTGAGGGGGGCAGACTAATAAAACAGGTGCAGACAGCTTGAAATAAATGTTAGACATGAGGAAAAGATGGCCCATTAACCTCACACAGTGAAGGGTACTACAATCGTAGGTAGAAAGGCAGCTTGCGCTCCATTCACAAATTTACTTAGGGCATGGTCATCTAACAAAGCTTTTAATCCCTGTCCTGGGTAGTTTGTTAATTTATTCTGTCTAGAGGTGGGGCATCGATTAGGAAACCTCTGGAGATGTTTTCTGGTTGTTTCATTTCAAGTAATTAAGTCTATCAGGGAGCATGGTAAGAGATGAGGACAACCCCGTCATGAAAGTAAAACCTCCAGCATCCTGGGGCTATGAGACTTCTGCTGTGAGTGATCCCAAGTAAGGGTCACTTAAGAATGAATGAAGGAGGTGATGGGAGTCTGGTTGGCCTCTAGGTCAGGACCTCCTGCCTTCAGCTCAGCAGTGTCTTTTCAGACCATACCCCAGACCCTTCCTCCTGAGTCCACCCAAGCTGCCAATGGCTGCACTCACCTTCGGTTTGTTTGCAACTCTGCTGTCCTGCCTCTACTTCTGTTGTGATCCCTTGGTACCCACACCCTGCGCTCATCTGTCTCTTGCCGCTGAGTTGTGTTCCCAGGCATCATCCCTCTCTGTGAGGGATGGCTGTCCACTCCTTGGCAATTGCCTACCATTATTCTCATCTCCTCTCTGCAAGGGGACTCCACCTGAGCTTACCTTGGAATGAATGTTTTCTCACCGGGGCTTGAACTATCCCTTCCTCATGGATCAGTGGCTCTTAGCTGCCAGTGAACACATAAAAAAAGAGGGGGGAGAAGGAGAAATAAGGAGAAACTCTGATTAAAGTTACCAGTCTTTAGGGTGCTTCAGTTCAAATGTTACTTCCTTACAGAAACCTTCTCTAACTTCCCTTTCTAAAGTGACCCCATCATTTTCTATCCTATTACTCTCTTTTATTTTCTTCCTTACTGCTGAAATTATCTTGCTCGTTTGTTTACTTGCTTGCTATCAAATTCTCTACTCCTGTATGACTGTGATCTCTGTAAAGAGTCCCTTACCAGTCTTGTTTGCTGTGATATCCTAATGTGAACAGAACTTGGCACTATGGTAGCACTCAACTCATAATTTTTGAGTGAATGAATGAATGAATCTTTAAAAACACTCTGAAACTTGAAGAAAGTTTGAGTGACTCCCATTCAGAGTATAATGTATGAAAGTAAAATAGTCTCAATAGGTCCTCCATGTGATTTTGTCTTGCAAAACCCAACTGGCCAAAGACTATAGAACACCCACTTGGGACAGTTACACTGTGATGCTAATATAGTCTTTGTTGGGCTAATTTGAGGTCATTGGCCTATGATGGCCACAGTGCTTACATAGGCTAGCTTCTGGCTATGGAGAGGAATGTGGCTTTTAGTTACAGAGTCGGGAAGGCATGCAAGGTTAATTCTGAGTTAAACTTCAGGATTTGACTCCCCTGGGAGACCTAGAAATGGCTAAGATCTCACATTAATATGTAACCAAAATTTAAACTCATATTTCACCAACAAGGAATAGTAAATAATGCATTGCTTCATGAAGATTTGCTTAGTTTATTTACTTACATTATTTATAGGTTATGTTGGGAATAGACTTGGCCTGCTCTGCTTTGTTCACAGTAACATTCCATAAATATAACAGCAAGCAATAAAATAGCATTGATTCAGAAGTGAGCTCATTGCTTTGTATAACATCAAACAGAAAAGCTGTGTTACAATGATAAATACTAAATCTTTAAAATATCTTTAAAATATCATTGGCTTTTTACTGTCATTACTTATGCAGTGTGTATTTCAGATTTTCATATTCAGTCTTGTACTTTTTTATGTGTGAGTTATGCCCTGAAGCTTTTGGTATAGTCTGTACAAAACTGGCATTTTGAAGTTTTGGTTAGATGGCAGAAGAACTTGATTCTGGCTCAAAAGACCATCGTGAACTGTCCAGGAAGATCTCAATAAGAGAACAAATGGCAGTAAAATGTAGTGGCTTTTTTTTTTTTCCTGTGAATGTGAAGTTCAAGCAATTCAAAAAAGTGAGGGTTTAAACAGAAACGACTTTTTATTCTTCCTGTGGTACGGAATGTCTTTGTTTTCCTACTTGGCATCTCCTAGAATTTTCTCAAGATTGTGGAGTCTCATGGCCTTATGTTGGTCAAAGGAAGCCAGGATGGTGCTTTGCAGACAATGGGAAATAGGTATGTAGTTAAGATCTGGACTATGGAGTCAGGTAGCTCTGGCCTTTGGTCTGGCTCTGTTACCCTATCAGCACGTTGTGTTGGGCACACGTTGTGTGTCTTTGGGCAAGGGACTTAAGCACTTGAGCCTCAATTTGTTGTCTGTAAAATAGAGATAATACCATATACTTAATAATGTAATGAATATACAATAAGATAATGTTTCTGGAGCACAGTGCCTGACACATATTGAGGGGACCATAAGAGTTGCATCACTTTGGGGAGGGGCTGCTGAAGAGGAGGGGGAGATTTCCTGACTCTGTAACCAAAATTGAAAGTTGCAAATCACCTGATATTTATGATGGAAATGGATTGTATGAAGTAGTCATAATTATATATTGAACCCCCACCTTAATGCCCTTTGGCATAAGGCATGTCTGTCTTGGACCCTTTTCAAGGAAATTTATAAAAACTGGTATCACAAAAAAACCTCTCATAAAGTGCATTTATACACATCTATTTCCTTGGCAAAGGCCTGAGGGCAGTGTGAATATGTTTTAAAAACACAATCTGCAATGTTGCGGAGTCTGACTGTTGGGTAATTTATTTATTTTTTTTTTTTTCAATGCCCTTATGAAGGCACAGTTGCATTTTTAAAACATAGTGACAAACTGAAGGAGGGGTGGGGAAGATGGAAGGAAGCAAGCCCATGGAAGGATGGAAAATAAAGAGGGTTGACAAATGGCCCCCAGGTGGAACAAGTTGGATCAAGTCTTAATTTATGGGCCACCACTTTCTACCCTGGGTCTGTTTTTGACATGCAGATTGGAAAGCAGTGGCTCAGACAGATCCCCATGTGAGGTGACCTAAATTACAGCCTCCGTACGCTGAGACACAGGGGATTTGTTACAAAATGATTTTCTATCTCTTATGGTATCCTCAAGACTTATTTAATCCTCTCTCAAAGTGTGAAGAATACGTAAGAGTTATGGTATCTTGTTGGGAGTATCTTTTTTTTTTTTTAATTTCACCTTTTAATTTGAAAAGTTTCCTATCTGCTGAAAAGTCGCAATAGCAATATAATGAATTGCCATGTATGTTCACCTAGATCTACCTATTGTTACTATTTTGCCACTTTCATTGTATCTATGCCTATCTATGATATGATGTATGATATATAACGTATTTTATTTACTTATCTTTTGCTGAACCTTTGGGAGTAAATTGCAGAGATCATGATGGTATCAGTGAACATTTTCTTTTTTTTCTTTTTGAATTTAAATCCAAGTTAGTTAGCATGCAGTGTAATAATGGTTTCGGGAGTAGAATTTAGTGATTCATCAGTTACATATAACACCCAGTACTCATCCCAACATGTGCCCTCCTTAATGCCTATCACCTATTTAGCCCATCCCCCCACACAACACCCCTCCGGCAACGCTGTTTGTTCTCTGTACTTAAGAGTCTCTTATTATGGGGCGCTTGGGTGGCTCAGTCGGTTAAGCGTCCGACCTCGGCTCAGGTCATGATCTCGCGGTCCGTGAGTGCGAGCCCCACGTCAGGCTCTGTGCTGAGAGCTCAGAGCCTGGAGCCTGTTTCCAATTCTGTGTCTCCCTCTCTCTCTGACCCTCCCCCGTTCATGCTCTGTCTCTGTCTCAAAAATAAATAAACATTAAAAAATAAATAAATAAAAAAAGAGTCTCCTATGGTTTGCCAGCAAACAATTTCTAAGAACATTAAGTGCATCAACATCATGAACTTATTAAATCTAGTAAGTTTCACGTTGATACAAGGCCATTATCTAACATGCAGTCCATATTCAAATTTGTCCCTTATCCCCAAAGTGTCCTTTCTGGCAATTATTTTTTTTCACTCCAGGATCATTCATTGTATTCAGATGTCAATGTTTCCTTAGCCTCCTACTGGAGGCTGCAGGCATTCCTTGGTCTTTTCTTTGTATTTCCTGACATTGACATTTTTTAATAGGACTGGTCCCTTATTTTTTAAATGTCCCCCAATTTGGGTTTGTCTGATTGTTTCCTTATGGCCTATTTCAAGTTCTGCATCTTTGTTAGGAATACCACTGAAGTGATGTTGTGTCCTTCTCAGTGCCTTAGTGCAGGTGACGTGCGGTGCTGATTAGAAAATTTTCATCAGCACTAAAATATATCTCTAATAGTCTTACTTCTTATTTGTTAAAATGAATACTCTGGAGGATTTCTTAGTTGGAAAAATCTCCTTGACAATCTTACTACATGAAACATTTGCCACTGTTTCTTGGAACAATGGTTATGGAATCATCTTGCTTTATCACTTTATCACTAGATAGAACAGTGCTGATGTGTTTGAATTTTGAAATCTTAGGGACTTCCCTAAGATGCCTTATTATCAGGAGATTTAAACTATGTTGGAAGTCTGAGGGTGCTAATTAATCCCTCTTCCCTTTCTGTAGGTTCTTAACCAATTGAGAACACAAGGAGCAAAATGATGATCAGCTTTATTACTAGGAGAGCTGGAAGATGTGGCAAAGCCTTTTCCTTCTTCTACAAGGCAGAACCTTTGATACTTTCCCAGTCCTGACCTAACCATTCTCAACCCACATTTACAAAGGTCGAGACCTGGCCAGACCTGCCACAAACTGGTTGGGAGAGGAAACACAGCTATCCATGTTGTTGAGTACGTGCAGATCTGAGAGGCCAAGTGCAAAGGGAAAGGGAAAGCGTGGGACATAGCTGGCCCCCACTGCCTGGAATGGCCCTGACTAATGTGCCCATGACTGCCCTGCTCTTTCCGGTCTCATCCTCTTCTGTGGAGAGGAGCCAGTGATAGAGAGAGACAAAGTGCAGGTGTTTTCCCTAACGCTCCCCTAGACGACAAGAGATGAAGTCTTGACTCTGATGTAGAGTGACAACGTGAGGATGGATGGAAAAGGGCTCTTCCTATAACAGTTATTTCTTGGGTTGCACCAAGTGGAATGGAAAAATGTGAAGTCTAATTGCAAAGTGAAATCTCATCTTTTTAATTAATGCTGCAGACTGCCAGGGACATCAGCTTTCTTTTTCAACTTTGGAAAACCCATTGAAGAGCAAAACATTTGTCAACTTTGCCAACCTAGACTAGTCTCTCCCACACTGTTCCCCATCCCCCCTTTTAAAGAAATAATACATTCACGTGGTTAAAATTTTTAAATTTACAAAATCTCCTTTTCACCTTTCCCTCTACTTCTCTTGTACCATTCTTAAAATCTATTCTTTTTTTTTTTATTTTTTTAATGTTTATTTATTTTTTGAGACAGAGAGAGACAGAGCATGAACGGGGGAGGGGCAGAGAGAGAGGGAGACACAGAATCCAAAGCAGGCTCCAGGCTCTGAGCTCTCAGCACAGAGCCCGACGCGGGGCTCGAACCCATGAACTGTGAGATCATGACGCGAGCGAAGTCAGATGCTTAACCGACTGAGCCACCCAGGTGCCCCTTAAAATCTATTCTTGAATTCTGTGGCTCAGGCATTCATTTTTCAGACAAATCATTATCACGTGAAGCTTCCTTACCCTTCCATCCCTCCTGTCCATCTTGGTTCCCAGTCTTTTGATATTAAAGCCAGATCCTGGAAAGGGGTCAGTGCTAGACAGGGAGAAGATTCTAGACATATGTGTATGCATATTTATGTGCCTGCATTTCAAAGTCAAATAAAAATGATTTAAGAATTGCTCATTTAGTCAATAAATCAAATCATATTTATTATTTAGTTATCATGTGCCATGGATGACACAAAGAGTACAAAGAATGGTGCCCTGAATTCAGAATGCTTTGGAGTTTATTTGTGGAAGCAAAATTAATAAAGATACCTGCAGACAACTTCTAAGCTGTGTGATCTCATTTGTGGGTACTGAGGTCTTCTGGAGAGAAGACTAGTGTGAATGGTGGGCTCTGGGGAGAGCTTCATGGAGCTTCTAGCTGCTTGGAAAACCCATCATAGGCAATCAGTAAATCCTATCTCATGGAGGAGATAGGATTTGAATGGAGCTTTGGAGGACAGGACTCAGTGGGTGTTGGGGAGGAGGGCATTCTAGGCCTGACTACTTAAGTCACACCGACCTCTTTGCTATGCCTTCAACATGCCAGGCTCATTGCTGACTTAGACCCTTACTGTTTCCTCTGCCTGAAACACTTCTCCTAATCAACTTAGCTAATTTCTCAACTCCAACTCACTGCTCTAATGTCACCTACCCAATGAGACCCCCCCTGGCCACCCTATTTAAAATTGGAACCCCCCTCCATGATCTGAATGCCCCTTATTCTGATGTCATTTTTCCATAGCTATTACCAGTTTGTAAGACATTGTACCATTTAATTGTTAAAATTGTATTGGTTGGGGTGCCTGGGTGGCTCAGTCAGTTGAGCGTCTGACTTCAGCTCTGGTCATGATCTTGCGGTCTGTGAATTTGAGCCCAACGTTGGGCTCTGTGCTGACAGCTCAGAGCCTGGAGCCTGCTTCAGATTCTGTGTCTCCCACTCTCTCTGCCACTCTCCCTCTCTCTCTCTCTCAAAAATAAATAAACATTAAAAAGAAAATTTTAAATTGTATTATTTATTTTCTGTCTACTCCCACTAGAAGGTAAGTACTGTAAAGCAGAGGTTTTGTTTTCTTCCCTGTTTGCTGCTAACTTAAGCAGCTAGAAACTGGCCCATCATAGGCAATCAGTAAATGTTTGTTGAATACAAGAATGAATAAAGCTATCCCTTCCTTTCCCCCAGATAGAAATTGAGGGGAGAGAGAGTTCATGGGAAAAAATTTAATCAGGTCATCCCTGTGAGCGCAAGACCTCTTTGCATTTCTAAGGGACAGTTATTGAAAGTATATGGCTCATGGCTGGGCCTCTTTCTTATTTTCTGCAGGCCTGAAGATACACAATTTGGAAATAGAAAATGAAGGGAGGAAACTAAACATTGTTCTGCATATTAATGTGACACAGTGACGCTCTTGAGAGAACAGCACCTTGAAATTTATGAGCAGTTAGAAAATGATTTTTCTTCATTCTCTCCAGGTTTAGATGGTGTTGAAGAACTGCATTCCCTCCCTCAGTCAGCTTGTCCAGCCCCTCTGCGTTAAATCCCCCTCTATATGCTGACAACACCGACACTTACATCTCTTAGCCTGACATCTGCCTTTGCATGTCTGATCTAAATTGCCCCCCTCCCAGGGCTCCTGGGTGGCTCAGTTGGTTAAGCCTCTGACTTTGGCTCGGGTCACGATCACACGGTCTGTAAGTTCGAGCCCCTCGTTGGGCTCTGTGCTGACAGCTCAGAGCCTGGAGCCTGCCTCGCATTCCATGTCTCCCTCTCTCTCTGTCCCTCCCCCACTTGCGCTCTTTGTCTCTGTTTCTCTTTCTCTCTCTCAAAAATAAATAAATGTTAAAAAAAATTAAAAAAAAAACCTGCCCCCCTCTCTCAGCTCCCAGTCTTTACCACCTCCGTTAATGGCTCCATCACATACATAGTGGCTTCAGCCGCAAACCACCTGGTCACCCGTGATTCCTTTTTTCCTCACTCTTGACATCTCATTCACTGGGAAGTCCTGTGAGTTTTTCCTCCAAAAGGTATTATATCCCAACACTGCTGACTGTCCATTTCTACCACATCACGCTAGTCCAGATTCACTATCACTTCTCTGAACTGTTGGCCAGCAACTCCAATGGAGTCTTCCTGCTTTCTCCCTTGTCCCCAAGTACCTCTTCTCACAGATCAATTGAGGGAATTCTGTCAAAGATGTAACTCCGATTATGCCACCCTCCTGTTTAAACCCCTTTAATCTCATTCAATCTTACTTCAGATGGAATCTAAACTCCTTAACCTGGCCGGGGCTCCACCTGATCTGGCCCTTGCCTGCTTCTGCATCACCGTCCCACTTCTCCTTCCCTACATTGGCCTCATTTTCCTTCTTTGAATATACAGAGCTCATTCCTGCTTTGGATCTTTTGCACTTGCTTTTCCCTTTGTCTGGTAAGCTCTGTCCCAGAGCATTGCTGCACTCTGTTCCTTAGTCAGGTCACCTACTCAAAGAGCCCTTCCTGACTACCCTGTATAATGCCTTTCCACCCCCACCCTATCTCCTCCTATAATCATCTAGGTTTTATAAGCAGTATCAGGAATGATTTTGATTGTGTGTCTTGCATCAACAAAGTCCCCCAAAGAACGTCCCCTTCGCGTGGAGCAGTTGAAGAGAGGTTAATAAAAGCACCATTTCCAAAGATTTAGGGAGGTGAAGGGGAACCAACCAGGGAAGGTAGTACTACTTGCAGCAATAATAATAGAGAGCTGTTAACACCCCAAGGCCTGAATGGCGCGGGGCTGGGAGCAGCTACTTGAGCCTGGAGAGAATAGCTGTAATTTACAGGAGAGGCCATTTGGCAGGACTGTGGCCCAGCAGACAAGGTGTCAAGGGAAATAAACACTCAGACCTAACTCTCCTGCTTCCGTCCAGACTTCTGCTGGTGCTCCTCATTGGCCTAACCCAACCAGAAGCTGAAGGGCAAGACTACCAATTGATGCAATCCATAAAGGTCAGTCTCCATGACATAAAGTTGGCTTGAAAAGAGGGGAGAGAGGATATGGTAGGGCAAACAGGAGATATGCACCACACCCCTTTACTGGAATGCAAGCTTCACGGGAGAAGCAACTGTCTCTCAAATCTAGGAGAGTTTCTGGCACATGTAGGTGCCCAACAAGTATCTGTAGAATGAATGAATGAGAATTCCTTGTCTTTGGAGGATGTGTCTGCTTAGCCCAACTGTTATTAGCTTATAAAATTGGGAGAATAAATAGATGTGCTTTCAGTTCACAGTGATAGAGCAGGAAGTCAGGAATGGATTGACTTTGGTAGATGTGTGTCCCCCTGATGCTGAGCAGTGCTATGCAGCTGGGAGCCTGCCCCTACTAACCCTCCCGCTGAAGCCCTGGTCAAAGTGCTGCTGTATGCTTCACTACTCAGACTTGGAGAAACATACCTTGGATTAGGGTGTGGTGGGGGATGGATTTGCAACTGAGGCAAATCTCCAGAAGGAGAGGCTGAGGTTTCCCGAAAGATGGGTTGAGATTCATGGGGAAGCACGAGGGAGGTACTTTAATAAGGGTGTGCAAATCTGAGGGTAGAAGTTCCTCGAGAAGGATTTAACTTGTTACCTTCTGTATGTGGCACCTGAAACCTCTTAGCTGTCTGTTATGCAATCGTTCTCCTTCAACTTGGAAGAGAGAATATTAATATAAAGACCATTTTTCTTAAGGAAGATACGCTAAAGGATCACTGCACATGTTCTTGTATTAAGGAATAATGAATAGTATATGTAGATTTGTTATCAGCAGTGCTCCTCTCTTGACACCTCCTAATATATATATATAATGAGAGACTTGTTCCTTTGTTTAAGGCCTAATGGAATTTCACCTGGCCAAGATCTAATGGAGCTTTGTCTTGAATAAAGGCCTAATGGGATTAGGCCTTGGGGAGAGGAAGTTCATTGTGGGCCTCTCAGTTTTTGCCTTGGGAAGGGTTAGGGGTGGGAAGAGAGGAAGGAGGGAGAAATTGAGAAAAGGAGAGGGAGAGGTAAATGGAGCAAACTTTTCAGAAAGTGGAGATAAATTTTAATACCTTCTTTGTGCCATGTCACAGATACATAATTTCATGTATTCATTATGACAATATTATGATGTCAGCAGTATTATTGTTTCATTTCTACAGATAGGTAAACAGATTAGTCAAGAAATTAAGTTGCCCAAAGTCACATAGACAGGAAGTATGGAAACAGTCCCCTGTGTTTAGTCTTATACTTCTTGAATCCATTCTGTCCACCTTTAGAAAGAATTAGAATGAAAGATTGCTGGGAATTCGGTTGCGACCTGAGGAGTTCTACTTTTCTTCTTCTTTGCCTTGGCGTATTTCTGACACAGTAGACTCTGCTCTGTATGAGCTTCTAAGTGAGAATGAAAGGTTGAGGGGGCTCAAAAGGTGGGGGAGGAAGGGAGTTAGTACATTGGTGTTTCATACTTTTTCTGTTAGGGAGCATACAAAATCTGTTTTGGTTTAAGAAAAAACCTTCCATAAGAAAAGTCCCTTTTTTTAAAAGAAGAGATAGTGTGTGAATTTATATGAAAAATATCTTCCTAACCGAATAATATCAACAATGATTAACAATGCATATGGATAATGCATTGGTGGGTAATCAAGACTGAATATCACATAAGTCAGAGTAATGATCATCATTTCTTGAATTTCAAGGAGAGGACAGAACTTTCTTAGAAAGCATGGAAATATTGGCTCAATGGATTTGCCCCATTGCATGCTGTTTTTGTAGTCAGAGAACACTCTTTGTGTAAAGGAAATTTGGGATTGGGGAAGGAGAAATATGTTAACCTAGACTTTCCTTTATTACTGGGTAAAAATAAGAGAGAAAGCATGACAGGAATAATTTTTGAAAGAAAGGTTTGTGCAGGAAGAAACAAAGCCATCCCTACCTGTATCGGCTATATCATGTTGAGGTTTTATTTACGTTCAAACTGATCAAGTCCACAGAGCATGCGGCAAGGCAAACCAACCCAGGTATGGTACACTCTTGTGCTATCCTCGATGACGTTGTTTTTGAGGTTTAGAGAAGATTCTGCTGCCTCGGTACCGAACCAAACCAGTAGTGTGCACCTACTAGCTGTAATACACGTCACTAATGCTCACTGATATTTCCAATTTTCCTCCCCTCCTCAGACTTATGAAAGAGTATGTTTTCCTTCCCTTCCATTCATTGGGTGGAACAGAGTGACTAGTTCTAGCTAATAGGCTGGAAAAAAAAATGACACGTGTCCCTTCTGGGGAAAGGAATTAAATGCTGGTGTGTTATTTTCTGTCTTTCTCCTAGCATGGTCAACTAAGAAGTATCACGTTGAGTTGGAGAAACCCAAGACTGGAGCCTGGAATGGTGAGCCACTACATGGGGAACAGATGTCCTGATGAGCCCCCTGGACCTGTAGTGGATTTAGTGTGAACAAAACTTTCGTTGTGTTAATGCCTGAAGATTTGGGAGGATGTTTATTACCATAGCCTAATCTGGCCTAGTCTAATATCCTGGTAGGTGGATACACACACACACACACACACACACACACACACACACACACGTCAAGAAGAATGTGCAGAGCCAGCTCTTGGTTCTATTTCTAATCATATCTTCTAATTCTCACAAATTACACAGAGGATGGGGGTTAGAGATGACTCCTCTCCTCTCCCTGTTGCCTCTAGCTCCTCACCCGGGGTACTGGGAACCTTGGCTCTCAGGGTCACCTCTTGTGCTTGCTTCTCAGGTGGTCATCGCTCATACCCAAGCTACTTGTCCTGACTCCCCTCACTCCCTCCCGGGGTCTGGCAGCATTCCCTTCCTAGCCTCTGGTATGCATTTCAATCATTCTGTTTTGTTCTGCGGGTAGGGCTCAAGGTATTTAGGATTCTTGTGTATGGATAATCTTCAGGGCAGTGAGAATTTTCCCCTGTCAGGCAGGGATTCATAGAGTCATGAGGCTTAAAGAATCCAGTGCTCTGGATTGTGTGTACCTTGTTCTGCCTGTGTCTCAGGAAGAGGTGTTTTTGTGTATGGGGAGAGGTAGCAAGAGGGGGAAACAGACCACCCTTCCTGCCACACTAAGAGACAAGAAAATGAAGCCTATCTCTGGTAGGATTCTGTGGATTCGCAGTAAGTGCCAATAATGATGACGCCTGACTTTTCATTTATATGGTCTTATTTTGTTTCTGCCCTAACCTGAATGTGGTGTCAAGGGAACTATTAATGACTGCTATTCAGGGACATGTGACTTGGTATTTATATATTACCTGCCCACTTCATAAAGTGCTAATGAATGTTTGCAAAGCTCTTTGAAATCCTCTGGTGAAAGGTGCAATGTTAAGTGAAAAATATTATTATTATTATTAGAAGGTAATAGACAGCTTTGAATGATTGGTCATAAGAATAACTGACATAGCATTAAAAGAAGTGCCAGAAATCATCCAGACGGTTCCAGCTCCTCCGGCCCATCAGCCTCCACATTACATATATTACACTGTTTCCCTGACACCCATTCTAATAACTGTATAATTCACACATTAAATCACCACTTCCAGGGAAAGGTTGAGCTCACTCACAGCTCTATTGATGGTGACACTGAGAGGGTATTAAATGTTGGAAGGTCTAAAATGGAGAAGTGCTCTTAGGTGGAGAGGCCAGATAGAGCCACTGAGTGGCCACCATGTTTAAGGGGATATGAGAAGGGAATGAATCAGAAGCACCTTGGAAATGGAGAGGAAACTTTAAAATAGATGTGATATTGAAAAGCCGTGAGAACAATCAAAATCTGAAGTGGGATAGCCGACACGTAGCCATACTCTTTATTGCATGCCTTCTCTGGTTTGAAAAAATAGCGATAGCACAGACAGGTTTTGGTTTCCTACTTCCTTTAGCTTGGAGTTGTTTAATATTTCTGTCTTCTGCATAAAATTCAGTCTCAGAGTTGGCAAGTTAGGTCCAATCTTGCTAACTCTGGTTGGATGGCAGTGGCTGTCTAAGTGTGGTATTAAGAGTCATGGGGGCACATTTGGACTTGGCAGGAAAGAGTGCTGTGATGCATTAGCAATGTCTCTGCCTAGGGAGAGGGAGAGGAAGAATGGCATGTATGTGGGTGAGGTCTGACTAGCAGTAAAAATGGCCAAAAAGGACAGCATGGACTTAGTTCAAGGTTGCTTTTATTCTGACTGAAAACCAAAGCTATTACAAAGTAGTCTAAGGAATGCCTCTTGGCCACCCGTCTCTGGAGGCCAGAGGACCTTGTGTTCCTGGTCCCATAGGATTGTAATAATCCATGTCCCCCACGAAGGAGCTCCTACCCCTGTCTATCACCCTGATTTTTCTGACTTCTGCCGGGAGGCATTTCTATATTGCCTGGGTTTTGTTGCCAGTAGAGCTTATGCCCATGAATTCTACAGGACTATAACCAACTGAGAAAGAGTTCTTTTTTTTTTAATGCTTATTTATATATTTTGAGGGGGGAGGAGCACAGAGAGAGAGGGGAACAGAGAATCCCAAGCAGGCTCCATGCTGTCAGTGCAGAGCTGGATCACGGGGCTCGAACTCATGAACCGTGAGATGGTGATCTGAGCTGAAACCAAGAGTTAGATGTTTGACTGAGCACCCAGGCACCCCAACAGAGAAACAGTTCTTAAACATTTACCACCCCTAGGGCACCACAAGAGGCAACAAGCCCAGGAACTGGGTTTGTCTGTGCTGGAAGCCTATTAGCTGATCATCATGAGTGTGGCCTGAGGGGTGGGCTTCTGATTAGGAACGCATCTTGGGGCGACAGTAATTCTTTCCAGAGACCTCATAGGGCAGGTGCTGTCTTCATTCTCGCCCTCTGTTGCACTCCAGAGTGCCCGTGTCTCCTGGAGGGAGCGTTACATGATTCTGGTGTCCTGCATTTTGTGTCTGGAGCTCCAGTTTTTGCAGCTGTCACCTCAGGGATGCCCCTTGATTGCCTGGCTCTGGTGGCCAGGGGCGCTTGCATTCCTGGGCCCCAAGAGACTGTAACAATCAGAGAGATGGTTCTTGGCAGGCTGTCATCCCCCAGGGCACTGCACAGACAGCAGACTGGGATACATTCCCCAGTCCTTCTGTAAAGGAGGCTTGTCTTGAAGTTTTGGTCTGAGGGGTAGTACTCAGGTCTGGCAAATATTTAGTGACCTGTGGAAATGCTCTCAAGAAACATTGGCTGAAGGAGCGCCTGGGTGGCTCAGTCAGTTAAGTATCCAACTTCAGCTCAGGTCATGATCTCATGGTTCGTGAGTTCAAGCCCCACGTTGGGCTCTGTGCTAACAGCTCGGAGCCGGGAGCCTGCTTTGGATTCTGTGTCTTCCTCTCTCTCTGCCCCTATCCCACTCATGCTCTGTCTCTCTGTCTCAAAAATAAATAAACATTAAATAAATAACAAATAAAGAAGCATGGGCTGTGGATGCCATCTTGGTGCTTTTCCTGTGATTTGTCCCAACTCACCAGTATCACCCAGGAAAGAGATATATACTCATCTCGATTTGTGTGGCTGACACTCAGGGGACGCCTCCAGATCCCTGGCTCTGGTGGCCAGTAGGGCTTACACTTGCAGTCCTATAGGACTATATATATTTGCACATTTTAAAAAGCTGATGCCTGAGGGTCTGGCTTTAGTCATCATGAATCTAAATGCTGAAATCCTCCCCTTTGGGACATGACAGGTTTTGGCACATCCTCAACTACTGGGAGCTATTGAAAATATAATAGGCTACTTGTTTGGATGAGCGCAGAGGTTTAAGAGAACACCAAGAACTGAGGCAGGGTTGAACAGGTGTCATCTCCTACACAAGCCACTCTTCCAAGACTGGGAGAAGTGGTTGTTTCAGTCTATCATATAGAAACCACCATAGAGAACCAAGCAAAATTAAGGAACAGAGGAATATGTTCCAAATGAAAGAACAAGATAAAACCTCAAGGGGGAAAAAAAGTTAATGAAATAGAGTTAAGCAATTCATCTAATAAAGAGTTCAAAATAATGGTCATAGAGATGCTGACCAAACTGGGGAGTAGAAAGGATGAACACAGTGAGAACTTCATCAAAGAGATGTGAAATATAAGGTAATACCAAATAAAAGAAGTCACAGAGCTGAAGAATACAATAACGGGAGTGAAAAATACACTAGAGGGGCTCAACCATAGACCAGATGAAACAGAAGAAAGAATCCATCAACACAAAGACAAGGCAGTGGTACTCAGCTAATTAGAGCAGCAAAAAGCTAAAAGGCCAAGGAAAGGTGAAAAGAGCTCAAGGGACATATGGGACATCAGATGGATTAACCTTCCCATCACAGGGCTCCCAGGAGAAGGGAGAGGAGAGAGGCACAAATCCCATTTGAAGAAATATGGCTGAAAACTTCCCTAACCTGGGGAAGGAAATAGACATCCAGATCTAGGAATCCCAGAGAGTTTGAAATAAGATGAATCCTAAGAGACCCACAGGAAGACACATAATTAAAATGTCAAAAGTTACAGACAAGGAGAGAATCTTAAAAGCAACCAGAGAAAAACAACTTGTAACATATAAGGGAATCCCTGTAAGCCTAACAACAGATTTTTCAGCAGAAACTTTGCAGGTCACAAGAGAGTGGCATGATATATTCAATGTGCTAAAAGGAAAAAAAACCTTTCCTACCAAGAATCTTCTCCCTGGCGAAGTTATCACTCAAAAGTGAGGAAGAGATAAAGTTTCCCAGACAAGCAAAAGCCAAAGGACTTCATCACCACTAAACTGACCTTACAAGAGATGTTGAAAGGACTTCTTTAAGCTGAAAAGTAAGGGTTCTAATTAGTAACAGGAACACATGTAAAAGAATAAATCTCACGGGAATGGTAAATATAGTAAAGGTAGTGGATTAATCTCTTATAAAGTAGTATGAAGGTAAAAAGTAGTAAAAGTAACTATAATTATAATAATTAGTTAAGGGATACACAAGATAAAAAAGATGCAAAACGCTGGGGGCAGAGTAATAATGTTGAGCTTTACAATGGGATCAAACTTGTTACCAACATAAAATAGACTGTTGTAAGTTGTCATATGTAAGCCTTATGGTAACCACAGAGCTAAAACCTGTAGTAAGGATGTTTTGCTCTTGGATGTCTCCTCTTCCTTCTAAAAACTCAACTTCTCTAAGGTGATGGGGGAGTGGAGGAAAAGACAGACATCTTCCTGCCATCCTGGGCAAGTTCACATCCTCCTCTTGGTTGGTTGTGAGTGTTCTTCTTGCTCAGTGTCCATAGAGGAATGATGTGGATGTTGGTCAGTCATCATTGTCCCCTGACCTGGGACTCACTCCCAAGTAGTTCCCTGAGACTTAGCAGGTCCTTCCAAGATACAGCTACATCTTTCAGAGGACCCTGGGCTGGTGCATTCCACTGAATTTCTCTGATGCATGCACCTTATTGGCCTTAATGCTATGACAGTCCCCAGTCTCTGCTCCCATAGCTAATTCTTCAGCAGTGCAAGATCTACCTTGCATACCTTCTTCTCAAACTCAAGAGAGTGGTCCTGGCTTCCTCTACCCTGGCAGTCTCATGCCTGCTTCTCCCACCCTGCCACATTGCTTCCCCATAATTATCTTTTACATGGTCACAAGCACTTGGGACAAGTCAGGAAGTCTCCTAGCTAAGCAGTCATAACTGGTAAATGAAAGGCTGGTCCCCTCTTCCTTCAAGACATCCTTTCATGACCAGTGAGTCTCTTGAGGCCCCTGTTAGGATGAGTGGAGGGAACAGTCTCAGACACTTCACTCCCCCTAATGCCACCTCCCACTCTTAACCCCCGCTTTATATTGACTGGGGTGATGCAAAGGAAGGTAGGCAGTTGTAGGACTAATCCAAAGATATTTCTGGGAAATTCTTGTAAGCCCTGGAGGGAGGAAACTATCCCTAAATAATGGCACATTTACCATGTGGTATACTGGGCCTTAGCTGCAATCCTAGGACATTAAGAAAAGTTCTAGTATATTTTTGCATAGACTTCAGATGAGCATTCTAACTATAGCCAGACTGTGCTTACCTTTAAACTAACAGAGTACAAGATAAGAACTAAAATAAAAGGCAAAAGGTAAATAAAGAATACAATGAGGCAAGTTTAAAGTATAAAGCAAGATATTTAGTGCAAACATCATAAACTCATTTTAATAATAATTTTTATATCGTTTACTGTGTGTCAAGCACTATTCTAAATTTACATGTATCATCTCATTTAGTCTTTGCAACAATGATGAGATAAATTCTTTTATTATTAGCTCTTTATAGATGAGAAAATGGAGGCATAGAGACATAATCTGTCTTTAGACACAAAAGAGTGCATCAGTAGCAAATATATTAAAAAGATATCGGGCTAATTTTTATAACTAGCATTCCATGTGCACCAATTATGAAAACAGTGTTTAGGCTACTATAGCAAAATCTAGAAATTTGAGGTGTTAGCTTCATATCCTTTCAAGAGGCAGTACAAGTGTAGTTGTTAAGGTGTAGATTCCAGAACCCAATTGTATGAGTTCAAATTTTAGCTCTCCTTCTACTTTCTTGGTAGCCATTTAGAACTGGGGTCCCCATGCCTCAGTTTTCAGTAAGTGGTATTTAGCCTAAAGGGGTTGTTGGCAGAATTAGGAGAGTTAGTACGTCTAGAGCTGCACTGTCAAGTAGAAGTGTACAAGAGCCATATATTTAATTTAAAATTTTCCAGTAGCCCCATTAAAACAAAAGGAAAGGGGAACAGGTGAAATTAATTGTAATAATATATTCCACTTAACCCAATATATCCAAAATATTACCATTTCAGTGTGTAATTAATGTGAAATTATTAATGAGATATTTTACGTGTTTTTTTTTTTTTGTTCTGGCTCTTTGGAATCTGTGTTTTACACTTACAGCACAATTCAGTTTAGACTAGCCTCATTCAATATGCTTATAGTCATGAGTGCCTGGTGGCTACTGTGTCCAACAGTGCCACTGTAGAGTGCTTAGAACAGTGTCGGGCGCATGGAAGGTGTCAAAGTTTATAAGTTCTTTTACCTTTCAAACATTTTTCAGATGGATCACTTTTCTCATTCTCCACTGACATGCATAAGGCCAATTTGTCATCATTTTTGCCAGGAAAGATGGATTAGCCTCCCAACTTGGCCCCCCTGTATTCTCTAAGCTACCTGTACTTCATACTGAAGTTCAAGGCATGCTTTCAAAATATGTATCTGACCATACCCCTGCTCCATTGCCCCTGAACCCTCTCTCTACCACATTTCTCCTCCTCTTTGCCTTAGCCACTAACCTTGTTCAGTTCCTTGGACTGTTCAGTTCCTTGCTGAGTCCTCAGACATGCACTCCCATTTGTACCCCTCCTTATACTTCCTCCCTCCTTTAGATCTTTTGGGAACCCCTTTCTAGTAGCTTCCAGTCTCTGTCAGATGACTTTATTAAGATGCAGGCATAGAATCATGTTCTTTTTCCAAGGCTCTTTTCCTTGTTTGTAATTTTGCTTTCATTAGTGCAATAAATTAATTAACCTGTCTACTGCCCCGAGTAGACCACGAGTTCTTTCAGGGCAGGTACTACATCAGTTTTTGTTCACCATTTTGTCCCTTACATCTACCCCAATGCCTGGCACCTCGTGGGCCCTTGTGAAATATGTTTAAATAAACTATTTGAAATAACTAGATATGCAAATATTACCCTACAGAACCCTACAAAAACAGAATGAAGGGAATTTCAAACAAGGAGGAAAATGATACAAGGTCAGCTTTCAGTTTAATTTAAATTCTTAAGGATAAGAACAGAGGGATTCTAGAGTAGAATAACGCACCATGTAATAAGATTCAGAAAACTTCACAAACATGGAAATACCAACATTTAGACTGACATAAGACAAAGACATGAGCAGACTATGTCCTTAACCACCCTGAGCATATAAAATCAGCCTATAAATAAGAGGAGAAAAGGAGATGAGGAACAGGAAGGAATATTGTAAGCCAGGTTTTACTTCTCATATGCTTGAAAAATTAAGTATGAGTTGGGCATGAGGGAATATTGGTGGTAAAGGAAGTATGGGGCCTTTGTACCCAGATTTTCTATGATAGTCCTGTGCTATTTTCTCTGTAAACAATTGAAATATCATGGAAATTCAAGTATCTCAGCAAATAGTAATTAAATGAAGTTGGTCAATGAGTCAGCAAGTATTTTTATTTTCCATAAGCTGTGTGCTGGGAATATTGTGGAAAGCAAGGCAGCTTGGTCTCTTTTTCTTTAGGTTTAGGGATGACATCCATTTCTTCCTTCCTTCCTTTTCAGTTCTATATCAACTGAGCTCAGACCTGAAAACTAGGTTAGGATTAAAGTACAGTGTCCAGGTACATAAAATAAGTGACAGTAAAGGTGGTTCAGTGAATCTCATCCATAAGGTAAGTAACTCATCCTTGCCATTTACCTATTAGGGGATGGTGGAGAAGCTGAGTTGAAGAGTTTTCCAATATTGCTCCCCTCTGGACAGTGGATGACTGTTCCTCTTCTTCTAGTGAGAGAATATCTACTCACTACCGACATGAAGTTTCTGGTCCCATCAATTGAGTGGAGTGAGAACACTAGAGAGAGGAGCAGGTTGGAGATGGGAGGATGCAGAGAGAACAGGTGTCTCCATTTTGGATGAGCTAAACAATGCCCCTATAATAAGCTCATCACAAAATCTCAGTGACTTAACCCAACATGGTTTTACCTCTTGCTCACACAATGTTGTGCATTTGGTGGCTTTCTAGAGTAGCTCACCTCCAAGCAGTGAAAGAAATGCAGTCACTTTCATCTTGTGGCTCTGTTGTCTCATCCCAACTTCCAGATTTCCAGGTGACTTCTAGATTGCCAGGGCAGTGGAAGAGAAATCCAGCATTCACTGCCTCAGTTTGGAAGTGACATACGTCACTTTTGTTCACAGTCCATTGTGCAGAACAGAGCTAGTCCCACGATATTCCCTAACTGCGAAGAGGTCTAAGATATGTTATCTTCTGTGTGCCCAAGAAGGAGGACAACTGGATGTTAGTGAACATTAGGAATGTCCATACCCACTTGATGCACTTAAAGTACCTACGAAATTTCCAAGTGGAAATATGCTATAGGCAGTTAGGTACATGGGTCTGGAACTGCAAGTCTCAAACTTGACTGTGTGCAAAACAATCATCTGGAGGAGATTGTTAAAAATTCAGATCCTTGGGTCCTGCTTTCAGAGACGACTTTGGTAGGTCTGGAGTTAGGCTACGGAATCTGAACTTTTAGCTTCTGCAGAGATCATAATTTGATAAACACTGGTATGGAACTTTAAAAGTTCAGCAGCATAGGGATGGTACTTGGCTGCTGTGGGGGGAGATGAGATCACCTATGGAAAGAATTGAGGAGGGTAGGGGGTAAAAAAGAGAAAAAGATCCAGCCCAAAACCCTAAGAAATACCAAGGGGAGAGACTGTTTTGAGAAGGCAGGGTGGGGGCACCCATTTATGTCAGGTGCTACTGGGAGATGGTATGGGATGAGAGCTGAAAGGTTCCTTAAGTTTAGTGACAAAGAGCTAGAGCTGGAGGTTGACACCAGATCTGTGTTTGTTGAACAGCGAGTGCTAATAGAGAAATCGTGTGGACTACTTTTTGAGGAAGTTGGGCTGCAAAAAGCAGGAGAGAGGGTGGGGCGCCTGGGTGGCGCAGTCGGTTGGGCGTCCGACTTCGGCCAGGTCACGATCTCGCGGTCTGTGAGTTCGAGCCCCGCGTCGGGCTCTGGGCTGATGGCTCGGAGCCTGTTTCCGATTCTGTGTCTCCCTCTCTCTCTGCCCCTCCCCCGTTCATGTTCTGTCTCTCTCTGTCCCAAAAAATAAATAAAAAACGTTGAAAAAAAAAAAAAAAGCAGGAGAGAGGGTGGCAGGTGAAGTGAGTGGGTGGGATGGAGGGAATTAAAAAAAATATAGGTCAGACTTGAACATGACCAAATGCTAAGAGGAGGGAGCCAATAGTGACACTGGATTAACTTGGCAAAATAGGAGATGGGAGATCTTCACTAGAGTTTCTGAGGGGGTGGGGGGGATGGGGCACTGAAGAATGGGTAGGAGAGACTTGCCTTAGCTTGGCAGAGGGAACACTCCTTTGGAACAGGAGGGAGAGAGGGAAAGATGGATGTCAGCCTTGGGCCTTCATCGGAATCACCTAGACGGTGTGCTGTTGCCCTTGTCCCAGCCCTGAGATTCTGCTCTGATTAGTGTCCTGTACAGCTCGGGCTCCAGGATTTTAAACAGACTCTCCCAGCTGACTCTAATGCACCACTAAAACTTTCAGGTTTTCACTGGAGTAGAAACAGGCATGTTTATTAAGGTTCTTACAGATTCTTAGGTCCATGGCTTAGACGGCACTTCCCTAGAGAAGGCTTCCAGGACAGCTATTAATCTAGGACCCTGGATGTATGTTCCCATAGAGTGTACTTTGCTCCCTTCCTTCACTTTTAATTTCTTATTTAGTGCAGGTCTTCCTCACTAGACCGTAAGCATGCAGCAGTGGCTCCCATCTGCCCGCGTTACTCCTGAGTCTCCAGCTGGCAGAGCAGACATTTTGCGTCTTCAGAACAAATGCATCAGTCATACCGTGGTGTGGCAGGAGAGGGTACAGGTTGAAGGAACACTGGTGAACCAGGCAACTGTGTGCACAGGGGCTACAATTGTGTCCAGCCATGGCAGTGTGGGAGGAGCATGCATGCTGGTGCCTCTAGATGGAGAACTCACCCAAACAGCATTAATGTAAAAGCCCATGTAATTGTAGCTGGCAGACAAAGTTGACTGCAGTATAAGGTGGTAACAATATTGAGCATTTCTTGTATAATCAAGCATAGTTTTACTTTGTCTGTAGTTTAAAGCTGTTTGAAGTTTAAAATTATTTAATTATAAAATTCTGGTTTGTTTCCAAATGAATACAGGGACTAGAAAAGAAAGGAGCCTTTTTCATGAGACTATTCAAAAGAATAGAACTCCTTAAGGAAGCATTGCAATCCACATGTAAGTTTTTGTGCCTTCATCCGGAAGATCAACTCTGCTTATAGCAAGACATCTGTTATTTCTTTTCTTTCATCTATAATGGTTTAATCATATATGAACTCATAGTATATATGAATGAGGAGCTCATAGTATGGAAAATGAGGAATCAGAAAATCATGGACCCAAACAACCCTTTTGAGACAGGTTTTTCCTAATCATCCCACCCATAAGACTTTATTTTATTATTTATTTATTATGTCTTTTTATTATTATTGGAGTTGATAGACGTACAGTGTTCCATTAGCTTCAGGTATACAACCTGGAGATCCGATGGGGTATCTGTTCTTTTTTCAGCCTTCATCTCTTAGGTGTAACCACAGACTCATCCCTGTATCGTGGTTGTGACGTGGTTGGTATGTGTGATGCTGGGTCATAATTATATATAGCCCAGGAGTTTGCAAACTTTTTCTGTAAATATATGTTTTGTGGGCTGTACAGTCTCTGTCGCAGCCACTCAACTCCACTGTTGTAGCCCCCAAAGCAGCTACAGGCAACACTTACACAAATGGGCATGGCTGTCATGTTGCTTTTATTGCTGTGTAATAAGCTATCACAAACTTAGTGGCTTAAAACAATACACGTTTAGGAGCATCTGGGTGGCTCAGTTGGTTGTGTCCAACTCTTGATTTTGGCTCAGGTCACAATCCCAGAGTTGTGGGATCAAGCCCCACATTGGGCTCCACACTCAGTGTGGAGCCTGCTTAAGATTCTCTCTCTCTCCCTCTCTCTCTCTCTCTCTCTCTCTCTCTCTCAAAAATAAATAAATAAACAAATAAATACAATAAAATAAAAATAAACTTAAAAAATTAAAAAAAAAAAACCCAAAAGCCCAAAACACATCTATTGACTTACAGTTTCTATAGGTCAGGAGTCAGCTTAGCTGGGTCCTTTGCTCAGGCTACAGTCAAGGTGTTCTAAGCCTCATCTGAGGCTTAGGATCTTCTTCTCAGTTCAAGTGCACGTTGGTAGAATGCCTTTCCTTGCAGCTAACTCAGAGCAGTGTGTTAAGGATAGATGAGCTATCTCATCTTACTCATCTCAGCAGGAGACTGGGGAGAGTCCTAAGCCATCTTTTAAGGGCTCACCTCATTAGGGCAGACCCACCCAAGGTAGTGTTCCTTTGGTTACCTCACACTGAACTGATTTAAGGACTTAATTATATCTGCAAAATCACTTCAGCTTTGCTATCCAGGGTAACACGATCATGGGAGTGATACCTCATCATATTCACAGGTCCCACCCACACTTGAAGGGAGGAGAGATTACACAGGGCATGTATACCAGGGAGTGGGAATATTGGGGGCTATCTTAGAATTCTGTCTACCATATCTGTGTTCAAATAAAACAGCAGAGATACACTGAAATGTGACTATCAGATATTTTTTTCCCCTGTCACAAAAATAATACTCTTCTCTTGATTATTTTTTCAACCCTTTAAAAGTGTTAAAAATCATTCTGGTGGGCTGGAGAAAACAAACATCAGGCACTGGCTAGACTTGGCTGGTGGTCTGTACTTTGTTATCCCCTGATATAAGCTGTGGAATGGAGTAAGGTAGCTCTTGTGGCTTAGGGAGAGATGGTTCCCAGAACCAGATGCTAGATCCAGATGTTCTGGTTTTGCAATATGGAGAGCAGTGCTGGAGTTCAAGGGTGACCTGTTGGGGTAGGGGACACTAAATCCCTTCTGCAGAGGTTGCTTCCTGTGGCCTGGCAGGATCTAACAGAAGAGCAGAGCCATGGCCCTAATCATAACTCCCACATGAGGACACAGGGGAATCTGAGAAGCTGTGCTCAAAACAGGCTGTCCCTAGCCCGTTCTCTCCCCGTTACTTCGTGAAGACATGTTCTTTGTGCTTATTGATGCAAATTGTAGCTTCCTTGCATTTATCTGTTCATGTGCTTATTTTCTTTAAGACTTCAATGGAATCTTCTGTGGGGCTATTGCAACTTCACATAGTCAATCAAAGATCAGCTTGCTCTTTAGTTTTACTGAAAATATAATTCTGCTGAAATGGAATTTATGGCAAAAAAAAAAACCAACAAAAAAAGCATTGCTTTTCATATCACAAGGCACAATCATGGTTTCAGAGATGTGGATTGTACATCTAGGCTAATTTTCATATTGTTTAAAACCAAATTTTCATCTGCACAAACAAAAAGATTAGCAACTGCAAAAAACATCCTTGTTCTGGGAGCTCAAGGAAACTATAATAGTATTGTGTGATCTTATTATTTTTTATTTATTTATTTAAATTCAAGTTAGTTAACACACAGTGTAGTGTTGGTTTCATTAGAACCCAGTGATTCATCACTTCCATATAACACCCAGGGCTCATCCCAACAAGTGCCCTCCTTAATGTCCATCACCCATTTAGCCCATCCGCCCCACCCACCTCCCCTCCAGCAACCCTCAGTTTGTTCTCTGTATTCAAGAGTCTCTTATGGTTTGCCTCCCTCTCTGTTTTTGTCTTATTTTTGCTTCCCTTCCCTTATGTTCATCTGTTTTGTTTCTTAAATTCCACATATGAGTGAAATAATATGATACTTGTCTTTCTCTGTCAGTCTCTGACTGACTTATTTCAGTTAGCATAAAACACTCTAGTTCCATCCACATTGTTGCAAATGGCAAGATTTCATTCTTTTTGATTGCTGAGTAATATTCCATTGCATATATGCATAGCACATCTTCTTATCCATTCGTCAGTCAATGGACACTTGGGCTCTTCCCATACTTGGCTATTGTTGATAGCACTACTATCAACATTGGGGTGCCTGTGCCCCTTCGAATCAGCATTTTTGTATCCTTTGGATAAATACCTAGCAGTGCAATTGCTGGGTTGTAGGGTAGTTTTATTTCTAATTTTTTGACGAACCTCCATACTGTTCTCCAGAGTAGCTGCACCAGTTTGCATTCCCAACAACAGTGCAAAAGGGTTCCTCTTTCTCTGCATTCTCTCCAACATCTATGGTTACCTGAGTTGGTAATTTTAGCCATTCTGACAGGTATGGGGTGGTATCTCATTGTGGTTTTGATTTGTAGTTTTCTGATAATGAATGATGTTGAGCATCTTTTCATGTATCTGTTAGCCATGAGGATGTCTTCTTTTGAAAAGTGTCTATTCATGTCTTCTTCCCATTTCTTCAGTGGATTATTTGTTTCTTGGGTGTTGATTTTGGTAAGTTCTTTATGGATTTTGGATACAAACCCTTTATCTGTCATTTGCAAATATCTTCTTCCATTTCGTCAGTTGCCTTTTAAGTTTTGCTGATTGTTTCCTTCCCTGTGCAGAAGCTCTTTATCTTGATTAGGTCCCAGTAGTTCATTTTTGTTCTTATTTCTCGTGCCTCCAGAGACGTGTCTAGTAAGAAGGGGCTGCAGCCAGGGTCAAAGAGGTTGCTGTCTGTTTTCTCCTATATGATTTTGATGGTTTCCTGCCTATCTCACATTTAGGTCTTTCATCCGTTTTGAATTTATTTTTGTGTATGGTGTAAGAAAGTGGTCCAGGTTCATTCTTCTGCATGTTGCTGTCCAGTTTTCCCAACACCATTTGCTGAAGATACTTTTTTCCATTGGATACTCTTTCCTGCTTTGGCACAGATTAGTTGGCCATATATTTGTGGGTCCATTTCTGGGTTCTGTATTCTGTTCCAGTGATCTATGTTCTTGTGCCAGCATACTGTCTTGATGATTACAGCTTTGTAATACAGCTTGAAGTCCAGAATTGTGATGCCTCCAGCTTTGCTTTTCTTTTTCAGGATTGCTTTGGCTATTTGGGGTATTTTGTGGTTCTGTACAAATTTTAGGATTGTTTGTTCTAGCTGTGTGAAGAATGCTGGTGTTATTTTGATAGGGATTGCAATTAATGTGTAGATTGCTTTGGGTGGTATAGAAATTTTAACAATATTTGTTCTTCCAATCCATGAGCATGGAATGTTTTTCCATTTATTTTGTGTCTTCTTCAATTTCTTTCAGAAGCTTCCGGTAGTTTTTAGCATATGTATCTTTAACCTCTCTGGTTATGTTTATTCCTATGTATCTTATGGTGTTCGTTGCAATTGTAAATGGGTTTGATTCCTCGATTTCTCTTTCTCCTGCCCCATTATTGGTATCTAGAAATGCAACCGATTTCTGTATGTTGATTTTATATCCTGTGACTTTGCTGAATTCACATATCAGTTCTAGCAGTTTTTTTGATGGAGTCTTTGGGTTTTTCATGTAGTGTATCATGTCATCTGCAAAGAGTGAAAGTTGGACTTCTTTGCCAGTTTGTATCCCTTTTATTTCTTTTTGTTGTCTGATTGCTGAGGCTAGGACTTTCAAAACTGTTGAGCAACAGTGATGAGAGTGGACATCCCTTTTGTGTTCCTGACCTTAGGGAGAAAGCTCTCAGTTTTTCCCAACTGAGGATCATATTAGCTGTGGGTCTTTCATATATGGCCTTTATGATGTTGACATAGGTTCCTTCTGTCCCTACTTTGTTGAAGTTTTTTTTTTTTTTAATCAAAAAAGGATGCTGTATTGTGTCAAATGCATTTTCTGCATGTATTGAAAGGATTGTATGGTTCTGATCCTTTCTTTTATTAATGTGGTGTATCACGTGAAACATTGGGTCTAGAATCATGATACACTCGTCTAGCCACAAATGTATTTAAGTGTTTATATGGTGCTTACTGTCAAGCACTGTTCTGAGCACTATACAAATATTAATTTGTTTAATCCTCATAGTAGTTTTTCAAAGACAGTATTATTAGTATCATTATAAGCATACTGAGGTGCAAAGCACAGTTAAGTAACTTGACCAGTATCTCCTGACTAACAAGTGACTGATATAGGATTTGAACCCCAGCAGTTTTCCCTAGAGTCTGTTCTTTCAACCACTACCTGTACTACTTCTCCAGCATATAATAATAATTTTCAAATGTTTTTCTGAATATGTGGATGTAATTTATGATGCACAACTAATTAATAAGATATTTTAATGAAAACACTGAAATTAGTGCAAAAATTCAGGAAAGTGACATCCTGCCAGGTGACTGAAGTGGCCAATTAAATGACCATCTTTCCTCTGGGTTCAGCATCAGCAGCCTTGTTTATTAGTTCGTCAATGTGTCATCCAGTATTTCTCATGCCGGCTTTGAGATTCTTTTCCAATAATGGCAATATCAGAATCTTGGGAAGGATTGGCTACATGGCACACATTTACAACGGTTGTATTAATATTCATCAGATTTTTTCAATTGATGTAGAAGTTGTTATTGTAAAATATTCAAAATTTGTTACATTTCTATAATACGAGTGAAGACATTGAAATAATTGTGTGATTTTATCAAAGACAAATTTGGTCCTATTCAAACATAAGATTTCTGATACAGATGCCTGTTCTCAGAAGAATGCTAATAATGTTACAATCATCACGTGCTTAGTTTTTATCAGCTGAAAAAGTTCCATTGTCAAGACATTTTCCAAAGACCCTAAATCAAAACAAGGTCATTGCAATTTTCCATGACACTTTTTTTTTTTTTTAATGGAGAGACAAGTGTTTCTCCATGTGAATCTTTGCATTTTAATCAAAATTGAAGAACAGGATAAAAATGTGAATGGTTTCATTCTAAAAATAAAAGAATTTCAGAAGAAAATTGCTAATATTGTTAACTATTCATTGTGATGTGGATTTGGTGAAAGGGACAACAGGCTGGGAGGAGAATTACCCACCTTGAGAAGGGATATATTACAGAGCCTTGGACGGTTTTGTTCTATTTGGTAAAAACCAACAAAAAGTTGTTAAAAGGCCCTAAAAAGGATTATCTGAAGAAGGCATGGAATAATTTCTAGGATATTTTGTTTTCTGTTGCTGGGAAGACTGTTCAAAATGGAATCCTTAAATTATTACCTCAATACTTGTTTGCTGAGTAGAAGCAGAAGAAAACAAAATTCTCCAGAAAGCTTTTCATGGAAAAACATTACTATTCCAAGATTTTATACCACGTGATATGTGATTCCAGTTCATCAGTTCATTTTTGCTGACAGCTTTTGGAGGATTATTAAAGTAATTGATACAAGATCTCTCTTGATAATCAAATGAATTACTCAGATTTTCTAAGAGATGTTTGAAAAAAAATAAGAACAGTTTTTAACTTCACAAGTTGAATTCTACAAATGAGCACAAACCCTGTCATCAGCTTCCACAGAGATGATGAAAATGACAAAAATTGTATTAATCCATTTGTAATTTTTTGCAGAATTTTGTATTCTTACCTACGTTTACTGTTGTTGGTTAAATGTAGAATTCATAAAATTTATTTTTTCTAATTTTTGAGGCTTTCTAACAAATTCACAAAAAGAAAAACACCGTTTGTCAGAACATGAATTTAAATTTGGGGATCTGTCAATATGGTCACCATACGAGTGTTCTGGACCAGAAAGAGTCTTGTGAGCCAGAAAGAATGAAGCAAAGGAGTCACAGAGTGGATGTACATGAGCAAAAGATGAAGTGTGAGTGATTTGAGGATTAATGGGGCCTTTTTTCTGTCCAGAAGGAAAGCATAGCAGACATAAGATGATTCTTGATAAGGTAATAATCACTGACTATGATCAACCTGTAAGTACTTTAACCAGAACTGCTGAGCCCCAGGAAAGGGCTATTAGGCATTGTTAAAGCAATTGACCCCTGTCACTCCATCATCATTGTTTGTATGCCTGGAATTTCACACTCAGAACTGATCATGCTGTGTTAGGAGGCCTGCTGAAATTCACAAATTTGGAGGGGCAAATTGGCTGGATGATTACAAAACTGTAAGGCTGTCTTTTCTGAACTGAATATCGACAGATAATAAAACATCATAATGCCACATACATTATCCAGGTACTCTGCGTTGGGATAATGCTTGTAAATCTGACATTAGGCATGAAGAAAGGAAACAAATAGTCTAAAAGATCTGGTAGTTAGTATTTTGGAACAACCAAAGGTTTCTGGCTAGGAAGGTGAAACACACTCCTATTTCCTGAATAGAAAGTTATGAAATGGCTCATTCGTTTGTCCAACAAATATTTATTGAGCGTGTACCGTGTGCCAGGCACCATTCCAGGCACGACAGATACACTAGTGAACAAGCTTAGTCACTGGGCTAAGAGTCCAGCAAAGGCACAGAGAATGAGATAATAGTATTATGTGAAAGCTGGGTTGGCCGTATATAAAAAAAAAGCATACATTTTTATGAAGAAGGGGTATCTAACTACGTTGTTACTATTAAACGTTACTGGATGTCATATAAATACAGTCAAACTTCTCATTAACATTTCTTTTGCATGGAAATTATATTTGACTAATACATGTTTTGCCAGAGGATTGCACGGGCTTCTTTTTTAAAACTGTAATCTTTAACTATTGCACAATCCCAGAATTCCGTTCATCTAGTTTTTACAGAAAATTTAGGCCATTATTGATGATCGGCCAAATGAAAACTCATAAAAAAGTGGTTTTAGCATATGTAACCTGGGAGAATTTCAGCTTTGAGGAAAACTCAAACTCCATGTAGTTCCACTTTATATCTTCTTATAGTTAAAAGTATATCCAAGGAATACAAATTAAAAAATTAATAGTTCTAATATACTGAATTCTAGATGTTTGCATTGTTTCTCAGATGGACCAGGAAGATATTCTGATAGTTTTCTGTAAAGGAATAGTCTTGAAAATCAAATAAAAATTCTGAGCACTTTACACAGTACTTGGCACATAGTAAGTACTCATTAAATATCTGCAGACATGAGCAGGCAAATTGGGTATGACAAGTTAGCATCATGATAATTAGGTAGTAGGGGCAGTTCCAGTTTTGTGGAATCGGAAGCATATGCAATTTTGGGAGCCCTCTTTAAAAAACAGAATTCAAAATCATACATATAAAATTAGGCATGAAAGTGAATATCTATTTAGAATGAGAAAATAAATCACCACAAATTATAATACTTTAAAGGACAGACAATTATAAAAAGGGGTTCTTTTCACATTTTTGGCTTCTACCAGAATGTTTCGTTTTGTCATATTTAATCAATAATCTGCAAAAATATACAAAATGAATCTGAAATTAAGGCATACAAAAGAAGAATACAAATGCATTTTTTAGGAGGCTTCCATGGAGCTACATAATTATGTAATCAAATTACTCAGATTACATGTAGCGACTGAGGAATTTTGTCATCGGAATATTTGTTTTTCAGGCCATTTTGCTGTGTTGGTGGCAAATTTGCATGCCTTTATCTGGAGCTGCCAGACCATCGGGACAAGACGTTTCAGATATGGTAAGGCGTGATTCAGTATACACTGGGATGCATAAAACATGTGACTTCCCACACAGATGCACTCACTGTTGATTGTACCACTATAGGTTTGTATCCTACGGACACAGGGACTCCATAAATTCCATTTCATGAGATTCCCATCAGAAGACAGAAATAATACATGGCATGTTTATAATTATACATGCTGCATTACTGAGCATATGCCTAACAGAATAGAACTCCTGTTTTGACTAGGCATTGTTGACAGTTGAAACCTCCACTTAAGTTCTACATGTCTGATAATTGGAAGAATTCTCCACAGTCTCGTTATATTTTCAATCTTGTTTTTCTGCCACTAGCCACAGTCTGCTAGCTAGCGCTGGGTGCTCCAGAACATGTTCATATCGCTGTTCTATCCCTGGTCCTAGATTGTCACGTCCTGACACTAGGCGAGTCGGCACAGGGGGCTTGGGGGTGGACTGGAAAGAAGTCAAAGGGTCTCATTTTAGGTGCAGCAGTCGACTCATCTGCTCCCAGACTTGGGGCCAAGTACCGGGGTTTGGGTTTCATAGTATTGAGATAGCTGAATGGCCCCAGCGTATTTATGAGTATAGCTCCCTTCCCCAGACCTGCTTTCTGGCCAAGAGAACTTTACCAATGGGTTGGCACCTAGTATGAACTCTGATTTGCACAAATGGTGTGATAAAAGGCATCCTTCCAGTCCTTTCTGTGCGTAGCTTATCAATAAAGGGAAATCAGAGCTTATATGGCAACTTGGTGATGGAGGCAGCCTGTCAGCAGGGATTGTATTTACGACCTTGATGCAGACTTGTGCAAGAGGAGGAAGTTGTTGGGGCATCTGGGTGGCTTAGTTGCTTAAGTGTCTGACTCTTGGTTTCTGCTCAGATCACAGTCTGATGGTTTGTGGGATCGGGCCCCAAGTCGGGCTCTGTGTTGACAGTATGGAGCCTGCTTGGGATTCCCTCTCTGCCCCTCCCCTGCTCATGCCCTCTCTCTCTCTCTCTCTCTTGAAATAAATAAACTTAAAAAAAAAAGGGGAGAGAAGGAAGTCCTCAGGAGGACTCTCTTCTGAAAATATTACTCCCTGGCACTGCGGTCATGCTCTAGATCCTTTGGCCCAGACCTGCCAATTCTTTTCCTATTCCTACTGCCCATTCCTACAGCCCTTGACTGGGGTCCTGTTCCATCCCGAATGCACGGCCTGGAGAGCTGCTACCCTCCTGCCCAGAGGCTTTGTTCCCCCTCCCAGTCTCCAGATCCATCCAGCACTTGGATGGAGTGCCTGAGTTCAGTGCAATCTTGGACACGGAGATCAAACAGTGCCTTTTGCTCTCCCCGTAGAAAGCAAACCTGAGATGAAGCTTGCCTCCCAAGCTTGGACACTTCCCTTTTTCTCAATGGGTACTATCAAGGTTGTAGGATCTCTCCTACAACCGGGTGGGTTGTCACGGGTTTCCTGATGGAGCCCATCACCGCTCTCCTCACATCAATCCCTGAAGCTGGGCACTGAGAAAGATGACGCAGGACCCACCTGGACCCAAGCTGTATGTTCCCAAGGTAAACCAAAACTGTTCCTTTCTAAGGCTTATGTGGACAGGTACAGGCACGCGCGCAGGCACAGGAGGACCAAGGTTGGGGAGGAGCCGTCTGCCCAGGATGCTGAGGGCCGAGGCTGGGCCCCGGGCTGTGGGCCTGCCCCCTGGCGGCTGATGACCCCAAGAGGGTGGTGGTGGTGGCACTTCTCTGAGTATTGCGAGGGGCAGAAGCAGACTACTCTGTGGATACCCAGCACTCCTGTGTTCAGGGTTCCTGTGATTACACATGGTCTATGCACCTGTCTTGCTCACAGTTTAACACTTGAATTTTTTATATGTTATAGGTACACCCTGTTTAAAAAAATGCCAAGAATGCAGTTTGACTCCTTGAGATCCAGGCTTCTGCTCCTGATAATAAGCAACAGACGCCACTTGCTCAGCACTTTCCCGGGTGCTCTGCCTGGACTCCAGGGAAAAAGCTCGTCATCGCACAGCACACTGAAAGACTCTCGTGTGTCTTTCTCTTCCGTCTGGGGTGCACTTTCCCTCTTCTTCATCTGGCTAACCCTTCATCCTTCAGAACACTCCTCACTCCTCATGGTGTCAAGGCAGCTTCTCCTGACACCCCCAGGGTCTGGATTAAGTCCCGCCCCGTGTGCTTCTGTGGCAGCCCTGCCTGCCTCTACCATGGCACTTACTCCACTGTCTTAAAACCAGGTGTCCATTCATCTCAGTTCCCAGGAAGTCTGTGGTGTCTGGAAGAGAGGAACTACGTCTTTCATCTTGATATTTTGATGTCTAGTGCCCCGTAAATATGCAGTAGATGTTTGTTGAGTGAATGAATGAGAATTATTGACTTTTTGGCGTCAAACTATTCCAGACCCTGGTGATCTCAAATCCATCATCATATTCTGCACAAACTGATTGAATATCGATCCCTTGCCATTGCTTCAGGTTGAAAAGAAAAAAAAAAAGACCTTTTGAAAATAGGATGTGCAATTGTAGAAAAACAAAACTGTTCCTACAAGCCACACATAAATATCAGTCTCATTATTTTATGATTATCCTTCACAAGTGACTAAGAAAATTTGAGATGACTGAGTTGCAGTCAGACTTGAACACATGCTTCAAGAATCTTAACTTTGTTTGCTAGTACAAAACAGTTTCAACTGAAAATGTCAGAAAGACATCATCTGGCCAGGAGAAGATTTGCAAATAGTGTTTTATTTCGTTTCTGTCAAAACTTTACCTGGTTTGTTCCTATATCCCAATCTTCAAATTCTGTTTCTCAGTGAAACCTATACCATTGTCCTTGGACTCTCTCCTTGTGGACATTAACCTGCCACACACATAAAACTCTATGTAATTTGTTCAATTCCACATAAGTTAATGAATACTTACTACTCACATTGTGCCATTATTGAGATAAGGTCACGGAGTCAGGGTATTTGTATTCCGTATTTTTTGTTTCTTATTCTTTCATTTATTCACTCAACAAATATTATAAAGCTTTCACGTAAAGGCACTGCTCCAAATGCTATTGGCGGTGGGGGCGGGGGGGGGGGAGATCAATGCATTCCTGATTTCAGAGAAATTACAATTAGTGAGATAAGATACACAGGCATACCATATTTAACATCAAGTGAGCCGATACTCTAAGATACGTCCCATGATGAATTCCCTCATGGTCGGTTCTCCCTGCCTGCAGGGTTTACCCTCACAGCAAGCAGGGTTGTGCTAGAATGAAAGAGGTTTCAGACATAGGCTAATGTTTGAAAACAGGGCAAGTTACTAGACTCAGTTGCTTAACCTGTGTCTACTGTGCGTAGAATTATTGAGAAGTGTAAACGTGGAAGTGTGTCAAAGTGCTGGCACGGAACACTCAGTTCTTGTGCCCGTTCTTCCCCAAGCCTCGGAGAGGAGGAAAAACACGCCGCGTCTTCCCCTCTACTCCGCCTCTTTGGGAAGGCCATGTCCTCGGTGGAGTTAGGGGATACCGGTGCCACAGGCAGGCAGAGCAACTCTGATGGTCCCTTGCAAAGTAGGCAGAGAAAGCAGCCCTGGCCGCTGCCGCACTCTTGAGGGAGGTCCCTGGGGACTTTTCCTTTTGTCCTGTAATTGGGACTAAGAGTTAAAAACAAGAGGAGCTAAGTCTATCCCGGTGCTAAAGAAAGTTCACAACGATCCAGCTGCCAGCCACCCTTCCCTGGGCTTGCAAGTGGCCACAGCATCAGCCCCGGTGCACCATGGTGCTCTCCCCTCGGCCTCTGGTGGAAGAAAGGGCAAGAAACGAGACTCAGAGCACCTTTGAGGTCAGTTTGAAACGGGACTGGACTTGTAATAATCAAGAGCGATTGGAAATTATAAAATCTGTCCAAGATGTTGTGGAAGAACAAGGAAGGGGCTTAGGTGCAGCGCAGCTAGAAGTAGTGATGGGAAGGTACGGAATGTTTTCATATTTATACTGCTACCGAGTGTCCTTCGCAAACTCCAGGTGAACCCAGGGACACACATGAGAGAGCTGCTCATCTTGGGGGAATGAGTAGACAAGGACACGGAGCTCATGGGCAGGAACGCTGCTGCCCTCCCACTCCCCCCCCAGTCGTGGTCTGCTCTGAATACGACACCCCACAACCCAAGCAGAAGCAAGAGCCTCCCATTTAGGAGCATGAGGGATTGATTAAATTAAGTTGAATTTGAAAGACCTGCCTACGTAAGTGGCTGGAGCAAGGATCCTGTTAATTTTTTTCAACCTCAGTTTGCTTACCTATAAAATAGGGATAATAAAAGAACCTCCCTTTGATGTTTCCTTGGGGTTGCTTTGAAAAGAAAATAAAACACTTAAAACAGTGCCTTGCATAATAGCGATAAGTGTGTGTGTGTGTGACATACATACATATATATTTATATATAAGTATATAAATATATATATATGTAAAGTAATGAGATGTTTCTTATATGTCCAAATTTATAAGGTAAAAATTATGCCTACAACTTCTGGTTTCCGCTTTGGCACATAAGGAGTTGAGAAGTTACCACTCACTCCATTCTAACAACAAGCAAACAGCCAAATAAACTGGAAAACAATAACTCTTTTTAGATCTGTCAGAGAAGTGAGGTCACAGGGCAAGTGGTTATCCTCAAAATTGGGAGGATAGTATATTTTATTCATGCAGTGAACATTTATTAGGTGCCTAAGTGCGAAGATCTTTGATACAAAATAGGTTAAGATGTTTAAGATGCTATGCTTGTACTTTACCTGCGGAGTTGGTGACCTTGATGTCTATCCAGGGAAATCCTGGAGAGGCTAAGTTTAGGCAGCAAACTCCCTGGATAAACAAGAAAAGCAAGTGGAGATACTGGACACACTCTCATCCCTGTGCTAGTGAGGTCTGCCTGCTTCTTATGGCTGCAAATACACAAGCTGATGTCCTTGTACGAGAGGTTTCTCCCTTTGACTAGTTTTACCTAACCTAAAGGGCATGGCTATAATGGAGAAAATGAGTGTCTGCCCTGAAGGAGCCAAGATAACCTTGAAGGGAATAAATGAACGTGCATATTGATGGAGCAGTTTGAGTAGGTATTGATTCCTGGGAGCTGGTGCCTGGATTCTTAGCTCATATAATAGGTGGGAAGGGTCACTTACAAATAAGGCTATAGAAAACTTTTTTTTTTTTAACTCAATAAACCCTGGGGGATCTTTTTTTTTTCTTTATAAATACTCAGTTGATGGAGAATGCAGTGTGGCCTGTGGCTTGGTGGTTATTGATCTTTAGGCATGATTAAAAGAGCCTACAGGTAGCTACAGAGACAGTCCTGAGCACAGAGCAAACATGATTCCCTGTTAGGAAATTGATAAGGCAAAGAGAAATTCTCCTGCAGAAGGTACCTATCAGAAAGGAACTAGGTTGATTTTTCTTCTGGAAGGAAGGAGATGCCATTCTAGGAATTTATACCTCACTCTAAACTAAATAAAGTGCAAGAACCAAGGGCAAGAGTGAATGTGATGGGTTCTGGGGTTGTGCTTCTACTTCTATTCAGTCGTCCACGATTAAGTCACTTGCATTTATTTAATGTCTCATGCTCTCCAAACGGGCTTCCAAGATCTTTTTTTTTTTTTTTTTCACATCACTCTCATAGCATGAGGGAGACAGAGAAGTCATATTTCTGGCCACTGCATGAGAGCAGAACAAGGCTGAGAGTCCGTTGGTGGATTCCACGGAAAGAGACACCTAGTAATATTACAGTTAGAACATCCATTCACCCGTCCATCTGTCCATCCATCCATCCATCCTTTATGTATTTGCTGAGTATCAGGCATTGTGTTTCTGCCTGGAGATACATAGGTAAACAAAACATAAGTCCCTAGCTCAGGACCACTCAGTCTTGTGGGGAAGATAGCCGTGCAAGCAAATATAGCTATCTTCATCCAAATTTAATTTTAGAAAAGTTGTTGGATTGCCTATTTTCAATAGGAGAACCTACGCCTTCTTGTTTTAAATTGGAAAAATAATGTGTCCCTATCCCATCCAAAAATCCCAATCAGTTTCTCCAAGAATCTATCAAAACACTTGTAAACATCTATACAATTATCCAATAAACATTTCTGGTTTAATAGAAAACATCTTAAACACCAATCATCTAATGTTTAGCACTTAATGAACTCCTTATTGTTTTGTGCAGTATACGATGATACTGAAGAGCACTAGATAGGAATCATGTTTTACTTTTATATCTAGAAAATACCCTTCAATAAGAACGTACCCTCAGTGCATCCCATCCTGATTGTGGCCACTGGTCCACTGAATATAGTATTTCTCTAGATTTAAAAGATATCATGCCATGACCAGCAGACACATGAAAAGATGCTCAATGTCACTGATCACCAGGGAAATGCAAATCAAAATGACAGTAAGATGTCACCTCATGCCAGCCATAGTGGCTGAAATCAGTAACACAAGAAACAAGTGTTGGTGAGGATGTGGAGAAAGGGGAACCCACTGTTGTTTTTAGTGGCAATTCAAACTGGTGCAGCTACTCTGGAAAACAGTATGGAGGTTCCTCAAAAAGTTACAAATTAGCACTACTGTATGATCCAGCAATTGCACTACTAGGTGCAATTCTTTACCCAAAGAATACAAAAATACGCATTCGAAGGGACACGTGCACCCCGACATTTACAGCAGCATTATCTACAATAGCCAAATTATAGAAACAGTCCAAATGTCCATCAACTGATGAATGGATAAAGAAGATATGGTATATGTATACAATGGAATATTACTCAGCCATAAAAAAGAATGAAATCTTGCCATTTGCAATGATGGATGGAGCTAGAGAGTATTAGGATAAGCAAAATAAGTTAGAGAAGGACAGATACCATATGGTATCACTCATATGTGGAATTTAAGAAACAAAATAAATGAGCAAAAGGGAAAAAGAAAGAAGCAAACCAAGAAACAGACTCTTAGCTATACAGAACAAACTTATCGTTAGCAGAGGGGAGGTGGGTTGTGGGATGGGTTAAATAGATGATGGGAATTAAGGCATGCACTTGTTAAGATGAGCACTGGATGTTGATGGAAGTGTTGAATCACTGTATTGTACACCTGAAACTAATATTATACCCTCTGTTAACTGGAATTTAAATAAAAACTTAAAAAAAGTAAAAGATACCATGCCACGTCTATTGAAGCTTTTCAGAAGCAACGACACTATTAACATTTCCTTTTGCATTTTCTCATGCATAGAAAAAAATAGTATGCACAGTAGATGGGGATGCATACATGGCCAAATGTGGGTCCTTTGTGTGTGTACCTCTCTGAGCACACGTTGTCCCTTCTAATGTGTGGACTTTCCCAGACACGTTACACTTAACTGCTTTCTCGGATGCATCTTCGGTGACATTTTTTCTGAAGGTTGCGGGGTATGTGAGAACAGTAATGCACAATACAGAACGACAGGCGCTTGCACTGAGATCCTTTGGGGAGAACAACTGACGGGGCATGCTGCTCCCCCTTGCCTGTGTTTGCACGCCACCTAAGCATACAAATTTGTTATGATGGGTTTCTGACTTGGGGAGAGGCTGCTGGGTGAAAATTTTTGCAATTCATTACAGCAAATATTCATGCTATGAATTCCCAGAAAACTAGGGACACCCATAATTTCAAGAGGGGTGTGTAGAAGATAATGTGGTCACACAGAAGAGTGATAAATCCTGCCCGGGGAGGTCAGGGAACGCCCAGAAGGGGAGCAGGACCAAGGAATAGCTGCAGGATGAAGGCTCTGCAGACAGGCCAGCCAGGTCGAGTGGTCAAGCGGAGGGCGTTTTAGGCAGAAAGAAAACATGAGCAAAGTCAGAGAGGCAAAAACAAAACAAAACATCCCATGATACTGTGCTCAGGGAACCAAGAGTATTTTTGTATTGCTGAAGTATACGGCATAAGGGCAATGAGACTGGAGAAAGACACATTAGCCTGAATGGGGAGGCCCTTGTTCGGAATTTATTCTGGAAGACATGGACCATAACTGAACACCTTTAAGCAAGAGAGTGTTAGCATCACATAAAAAAGTGCTCTAGAAACAAAACAGAAGCAGGATCTGAGGATAGAGACCTGTAGCCAGAGATGATGAGAACTGGAGCAAGGGCCACTGTAGTTATGACAATAAAGAGGATGGGATCGTCTGCAGGGATGCCTGAGAAATGGAATTGATAGGAGTTAGTGATCTCTGCGATGGAGAGGTCAGCACTTTTTATCTCCATGTCGTACATTAGGAAATTAAGATCAGGGGCTGTGCCTTTTCCATTTAGTGTCTCCCAAACCTTACACGGTTGCTGGCAGCCACCCAATACATGGTAAATGGATAAATTCCATTGTTCAGCTAGCACATCTTCGGCGAGGTGCTGAGTGAATGGATCAAGTAATGAATCAGTGAAAGAATTAATAAATTAAGTGACTCTTTCCTTGGTAGGGTCTGATGGTCTCCCATAGCATTCTGGCTTCTCTTTTTAATGTCTACTCCTGTCTCCATCACCCGGAAAGCAGAAGTCTCACCTGAAATATTGTAATATCCTCCTCACCAATCCTGCAGCCTCTCTTCTCTTGCCTCAAGTCCCAAGCAGGACCCATCTTGGAGTGTGGTCTCCTGATTTTCAGTCTAGGATTTTCTTGACCTCAGCTGAGCCCCAGCCACTCAGCTTTTTCATCGTTTCTCTCTCCCCAGCAGAAATAATAATCCTTATTCCTCCACCTCACACAGATGTTGGACAGATTGATTATTTAATGTGTGAAAATTGCTTTGAGGATGAAAAGTGCCGATTATTATTATTATTATGTTGTCTAAGAGAAACTCTGCCTTTTAAAGGGAGTCACAGAATGGTCACTGATGTTTCATTTGAATGCTTTGCATCTCACAGGTGCAATATTAATTTACCAATAAAGAAAAAGATCTCCACGTTGGAGAGCTCCCCGAAGCTCGTTCATCTGTTTCCAAAAGACATGACCAAATTACTCCCATGGAATGTAACCAGGGCAGGCTGGTTAAGGTCAATGTCTAGGCCTAAGTCAGTTGGGCGTTTGTCAGGCACTGATGGCATGGCTTTGCCTTTGTCAGCCACATGTCACCTCCAGTGCCACTGACATCAGCCTAAGTCATATATAGGCATCAGGTCTGTCTATCTATCTATCTATCTATCTATCTATCTATCTATCTAAATTTTCTTCCATAACAGTTTGAACTTAGAACTTTTCACCTTGGCCAGAAGTGAAAAAGGCTTTCTCAGGGGGCTCCTTTTTCATTTGTTTGTTTCTATCCTGAGGTGATTTTTATGCATATACCTCAGGAAGTTCAGTATTGAATGACAACAACGAAAAGAATATTTTGAATTTTCCTTTTGTCGTTATTGTTGTTTGGGGCTTGATATAAAGTCAGGGAAAGTTGTAAGAAAAAGTTTAAACTGCATTTAAATAATGGGAGGGCAGGGGGACCCTTAATTTGAAGTGTGTGAATGTAGAATTGATGCTGGTGGCTTGATACACCAAGCTTGATGTGCTGCTAGTTTTCTTTAGCAACTTGGGCTTTTAGTGTGATTTATGCTTAAACTTTTAGAGTGAAATTTATGAACTGCATTAAGCGCTAAGGAAGAAGCATAAAAATCAGTAATTTGAGAGTCTGGAACAGTCGAGTGCTGTGTACAAATAGGCTAAATGGAAATAATAGACTAATAGACGTGTCAGAGAAAAGCAAATGGCTTTCTGACATCAAGGAACCAGAGCTTTGGGAAATTCTTTAATTATCAGCTAATTGGCTGGATGAGATAGTGTTGCTAAAGACGTATGAAATCCAAGAAGTGTCATTTGAAAATGAAACACGTTTGGGTAGGGACATGGTGAAATGGATGGCAGAGTTTCATGAAGGTGGTCAGTTGGACAAGAGTAGAGAATCCGAGGTGGTGCTCCATTTTAAGACTTTGCCCAGCAGGTGGCAGATGTGAGACTTCAAGACCAGGGGTTGGGTAGCTGGGCCACCATCTGCCTGCTAAACTCTGCCCCTCTGGCTGCTGATACATCATTTGGATGGGTGGGTGTGGCTAAGCAGCCATCTGGATCCATCTTCCTGAAATGAAGCATGTTACATGTGTGGCTGGAACAGCCCTCGGTGGCCTGGTCATTCTGGCCATTTGTTCTTGCCTTTTCCCAGTCGTGTGCCGGGCTCTACTTTCTCCCAAGTTTCCTCTGCCAGCCATACTGGGGGTGTCTATGTTCTTTTCCACCTGCCTTTTCTCTTCAATAGAAAGCAGTTGCTCTGGACACTGATCTCTACTCTCTTGGCTCTCCAACAGTACTAACAGATTGAGCAGGTATGAGGGAGTGAGGTTAATGTATAAGGTGCTGAGCTAGGAGTTTCATGTCTACCCTTCTCATGACCCTATGTGAGAGATGCCATTTTCTTTTTCGATTGATGAAGAAACAGAGCTTCAGAGAGAATGAGGAGCTTGCCTACAGTTCACAGTAAATTTTAGGGCAGCAACATACTCTTTTCCCCTTGGTATTTCTCATCTTGACCCTTATACCAATCCCTGCAGTGTTTAGAGTCCTTGGCATCATGGACGTCCGGGATTGTTACAGAAACTGTGCGGGCATCTCAGAGTATAGGAAAACGACTCAAAGTAAGGTGAAGCCCTTGCCTCGGTCCTCCAGGCTAGATAGAGATTCTCTGGGTTGGCATATTAGTCAGGGGTCTCCAGAGAAACAGAACCCATAGCATACAGAAAGATAAACAGAAGGAGATCTATTATAGGAGTTGGTTCACATGATTATGGAGGCTGAGAAGTCCCCTAATTTGCAGTCTGCAAGCTGGAGGCCCATGAATGCCAGTGATATATCACCTGTCCAAGTCCTGAGGCCTGAAAACCAGGGTAGCCAATGGTATAAGTCTGAGTCTGAAGGCCCAAGAACCAGTAGCTCTAATGTCCAAGGGCAGAAAAAGATGGATGTCTCAGCTCAAACAGCAAAGTCGTCCTTCCTTCACCATTTTGTCCTATGCAGGCCCTCCATGGATTGGATAATGCCCGCCTTCATTGGTGAGGGTGACCTTCTTTTCTCAGTCCACTAATTTGAATGCTGATCTCTTTGGGAGACATTCTCAAAAACACATCCAGGAATAATGTTGTTGTACCAGCTCACTGGGCATCTCTTAGCTGGGTCAAGTTGACACGTAAAGTTCACCATCACAGTTGGGGTGGGGAGAGTTGGAGAAGAGGAAGTGAGGAGACGCTGTGGGTGCCTGAGAAAGGGAGGCTCTCATGCCTCATCCTCCAGCCAGGCTGGGGGTGAGGAACCAGGGAAAATAAGAGCCCAGCTAGTTTTAGCGGGCGGGGTCCAAGTGCAGAGACATCTGTGATCCCCTCTCAGGTGGGGATGAGACCCTGAGGAGCATGGCTGTGGGGTGCTTGATGGCCGGCTGAGCCCGGGCAGCCTCACTGAACTCCTCAGCAGCAGAGTGGTCCCCCACACTCGGGAGAGGCACAGGGTTGGACCAGAGCAGAGGAGGGGGCCTTAGGGAATATGGAGGGTGCTTGGTGGCGACTGTGAAGAGAGATGCAGCTGAAATCTGATGGGAAGAGGAGGCTCCTGGCTGTGCCACAGGGTAGAGGTGCCGGTCGGGACCACAGGCTGCCCGGCTTGCAGGTGCCACCTGGGAGAAACAAGAAAGAACCATAGTTGACTCGGATCCGGTTTCTGCCCCCTGGTGGAACGGGGGCTCATTACAGAAGTGAAGCTAAATTAGGGAAACTGAAGTTTACTGTTTAGTGTTTGTGGAGTGGGATCTGCACCCTCAAACAGTGTTGAATCAGGGTTTTCTGGCTCCAAAAACCGCTTGCTTCACCGCACTAAGAGGAAGCAGCAGTGCCAGATCCTGGATGTGACACGGTCTGAAGCAACCGCTGGCTGAATTATCTAGATGTGTAATGTTACTATTTTCAACCAAGTCAGTTCAAAGTTTGTTTTTCCTCACATCATTTCCCTTCAATTTAATGAGATTTTACTCAGTATTTTATTAAGGTGAATCACCGGGGATCTCTCTTCAAACATTTTCAACGCGCTGGACAGAAAAGGGCTTTTTTTTTTTTTTTTTTTTTTGGTGATGACACAAATGGCTTGAGGATAGCACGTGGTTCCCAGTCACGCCACACGTTAGGGCTTCTCACGTGTGAGTTATTCATCTTTTTGAAGCAGGTTTTCATCCTTTGCTATTACCCAACCATCCTCAACCCTCAGCATTATATTCAAGAAGAAGAGTTCCAAGGACATTTATATCAAGAAGCTATTGGTTTACGGCGCCTCACTCCATAGCTGTTGATGCAACATTTCCAGGATTTCCTCGGTGTTCGTTTTAAGAAGTTAGTGTGGGTTGCTGGTGGCCAGGATGGTACTGATTGGTTCTCTGCCAAGGTTAGTTGGACCTCAGAGTAAGGACAGTGAGGTGATTGTGTAGGGGTTACAGGGACTCACATTCTGGGCAATGATGGCTCTCACCAGCACGCAAGCGAGGAAAGCACACACCAAGAATTTGTAACGTCTTTTCCTGTTTGTGACGTCTTTTCCACGGGGTGCCAAGCTGTCCTCAGCTCTGGAGGTCACCCTGGCAGAGAGAGAAGCATCTCTCCAGGGGTTGATAAGGCTCTCCAAAATTCGGCCTGTCCAGCTCTTACTCTGATCACATCACTGGCTTTGGTCTGGAGTTATAAACCACCTGCATAAAAAGAGAAGCTGAAATGCACTTGAAACTTTGCATGTATATCCTAGGAAATCTATGCTCTCTCCATAACTCAGCGGGCACGAGAGCGGCTTCGATGTGCATGCAATAGAGACGAAACTCCTCTAGAGGGCACTCACGGCTTCTCCATGAACCGAAGTCACACCGTCGCAGTTTTACAGAAATGGCACACAGTCTGCATGGGAGCAAAATCTATTTATATAAATAGATGAATATGGATATGTAGATTTTTTTCATCAGCAAATAGTACCTCTTTGTCTTTTTGTTTTTTCAGGATTCGTGAAAATGATGTGCATGTGGGAAAATAAAATATGGAGGATTGTTTTGTTTCCTTTGCGAATAACACTGAAGCCTCACCTCTAGGGGAGTTTGCTGTAGTTCACTGCAATGTCGTATTTATAATTAGCGGGAATGGGAGGGAAATTAAAGGATTCAACTGCTTGTCTCTTCAGCAGCTGAGCTGTCGGCCCTGGGGACGTGCCGGGAACTTCATGTTTTGGCGGAGCTCTGTGGAAATCCTCAGGACTGGCCATTTGACCTCTCATTCGGCCACCTGAGGAAATCAGCTTTGGTTAGATTAGATGGACCATAATTGGCTTTTGAGTTGTTGAAGCACATTCTGGGTACACATTTCTCCATGTTTTGAAAAGCGTGTGTTTAACTTGGATCAGATCGGTGTGGAGAGAAGTCAGTCACTGCCTGGGTGGGTGGATGGGCCAGAACGCTGTTTCCCATGATCCGCTCTGTCTCTCAGCGTCCAGTGACATTGTCCTGCTCAGCCCCTCTGCGCTGTGCCATCCTCCCCTTCCAGCCTGGGGTCAAGGAGAGGATTGAACCCTTGTTGGTCTGCAGTATAGTTTGCAAAGGAAGTTTGGCCTGGATGTTTTTCAGGATTCTTTTCTCCCCTTAGGGTCTGTGAGTCCATGAGTTTGGGGATTCTGAAGGGAGGAGAACATAAAAATGAGTCAGTGTGACTCCAACATTGTGAAGGGTAGAACTGTTTCCCTGCACACATGTTCCTCCCAGAACCATTTTCCCTTCTCTTTAAATATGTGTATCAGAGCACGGTTTTCCTTTCTGCCTCAAATTCTTCAGTGGCTCCACGTTACCTTCCTGAAAAACTCCTTAGCACACACCATTTACAAGGCTCTTCAAGATCCGGCCCACAGCCTTGGCCCTTCCTCCCTCCTGAATGCCCTGCAGCTCTCCAGGACATCCTTCTCTCTCTTGCTCCCGGGCCCATACTATCCCTACCACCTGGAACGTACCCTCCGCACCAACATACATACGCCTTTGCCTGGCTGATGTTTTTCATGCTTTAGGTGTCAGCTTAGCTGCTTCTTTCTCTAAGAAGCCTTACCTAACTCTCAAAGACTGGGTTGGATGCCCTTTCTTATGTAATCTTGCAACTGTTCCATCCTTAACCTTGTAGACTTGAGGTTTGTCCTTAGAAGCTGAAAGGGCTTCCCTGAGGGTGCCAGGTGAGTGCTATCTAAATCTTCAGATCCATCTAGACCAAAGTTCAGGAAGTCATCTTGTCTACCTGAGAACCCAAACCGTCTATCCTCACAATAGCCTGGGCGCTGAGAACTAGAACCATACTTTCCTGCCCTCATTAACGTGATTTTGTACTTTGCCTCTGTCTTCATTAGCTTGACTTTATTTTTCCAGGAGTCTGCTGTCCAGGCAAAAGTTTAACACAGCGTCTGCCCAAAAGCTTCTTCCCAACTCCTCAGTGGAAAACATCAATAGTTTGTGCCTGAAGAGTCTTTGAATCCCTTGCCTCAAAATTCTCACTGTGCCGTTTTCCCCAATTCTGGGCTATTGTATCATGATTTTTATTCAGTCCAAACAACTTCTCTTCTTTGGAAAACCCATCTCAAATCAAAAGTCTAATTCTCAATAAATTCTTACCTCATTTATTGCCTTGGAATAAGTTTAAGTCTCTCTCTCTCTTTTTTTTTTTTTTTTTTACAATCAACAGGAATGGGGATAAAGATCGTGATGTGAACGGTTATAGTTGACAAAACAGCTTTTTTAAAAAAAATAGCTGAGTCATTGTGTAAACTTAGCTCTTAACACAGCGTTGGGTGTACCAAGCCCAGATCCATCCACCCATCCTTATTTAAATTCTATAATGAGATAAGCAAGGAATGTTTGTTTAATTTCTTTTTTCCATCATTATTTGTTGCATGAATATTATTTACTAGTTCTGGGGGGTAGCATGGCATGGGGCAGGTGTGATCCCTTCCTCAAACAACTGGTTAATTTGGACTAGAAGGAGGGGCAGGTGGTTTTTCTGTCTGGCTGCTCTGTCATTGCTGTTCATTGCACTCCATGGCCACTTGGCACGTATTTTCTGTGCCCAAGATGTAACAAGTTAGCACAATTTATGTAGTGGGCCATGTGAGAAGGCATGGAGTGAAAACTCCAATTTCAAATCCATTCTCTTTTCTCAAAGATTCTGAACACTTACTGCTTTCTGGATCATTCCAACATGTACGTGTTGGTTGATCATTATATGCGCAGCAAATATGTATTCTGTTCCACTTTATAGGTGCTCTCTTAGTTGCCATAGATACAGAGATAGATGAGGCTCTTTCTACCTTCAGTTGTTGCCTGTCTATTGGGGACATGAATAAATCAAGAAACACTGAGATGGGAATGCAGTGAACTCTGCCTGATTGTGCGGTGGGGAGAAGACAGGTCTGCCACTTATGTTGTGCAGGGTGTGCACCTCACAAGGGTTCCAGGTCAGGGGGACAGAAATGCAGCCTGTGGGCTCTGGTACAGGGCTACAGATGCCAGGGGAAGGGTTGCATTTTCATCCGTACAAGGTGCCATTCACTCACCAAGTACGGTGGCCCTCCATCAGATGGACTGTGTTTACCAAGAGGAAGTAAAAACTCCTTGTAATTTGCATGAAAATGCTGTAAAATGTATCCAGTGGTCATGAGGGAAGTAAGAGGATATTTGAACTGCACTTAAAAGACTGGATAGAGGGGCACCTGGGTGGTTCGGTCAGTTAAGCATCAGACTCTTGATTTCCACTCGGGTCATGATCTCACAGTTTGTGGGTTTGAGCCCCACATCAGGCCCTGTGCCGACAGCACGGAGCCTGCTTGGGATTCTCTCTCTTGCTCTCTCTGCCCCTCCCTGGCTTGTGCTCTCTCTCTTTCTCTCATACACACACACACACACACACACACACACAAATAAACATTAAAAAAAAAAAAAAGACTGGATTGAAATTGCCTAAAAGAAGTACAGAAGTGAAGATGAGTTTTCCAGGCAGAGGGATAGACAAGTGCAGATGTACAGGGGAGGGAGAGAGGACAGTGCATTTGAAGAACAACAAGCAGTTTGTGAAAGAGACTGTTCAGGAGAATTCTGGGCTATTAGACCACAAGGACAGACAGGCCTGTCACCAGGGGGCAGGTGTGCTGAGAAGTCTGCCATTTGTCCTGACGCTCTGGGGAGCCGCTGGTGGATCTTAAGTATCACCTCCAGATCAATAGGTTCAGCGTGCCTTAATCCTTCCTCGCCAGGCAGCCCTTCTGTCCCCCACCAGCTTCTCTGTTTCTCTGACCTCTCCTTTTCTTTCCTGCCGTGGCCACACGCTTTGGGATTTGATTATAGTGTGCCTTGTTTCCATCTATCCACTTCCTGTGAAATCTTCCTCGCCCTTGATCTCTCACCAGATGTAATGCTTTGTGACGACACGGAAAGCGCCTTATACTCCTGAAGAAAATCTATTAGCAGCGTTTCTCAAGGTATGGTGTACGTATGATCTGTGGCAAGTGGGGTGGTTTTAAGTAGCAGGCCAACAAATATTTGTCTTTGAGTATATTTATTTTGTAGTAGCATACATTTTACGCATATATTTATTTTAATGTGCAATAAGAAAAAAGTACGACAGGCACACCAGATCCATGGTTTCACTGATGTGTCTGTTCAGGATGCGGCTCAAACGAAGTTAATGAATGAGTTGATTTAGGGGCACCCGGGTGGCTCAGTCGGTTGAACATCTGACTCCAGCTCAGGTCATGATCTCACAGTTCATGGGTTCAAGCCCTGCATTGGGCTCTGTGCTGACAGTGCAGACCCTGCTTGGGATTCTCTCTCTCCCTCTCTCTTCCCCTCCCCCACTTGCGCTTTCTCTCTCTCTCTGTCTCTGTCTCTCTCTCTCTCTCTCTCTCTCTCTCAAAATAAATAAATAAACTTTAAAAAAAGAGAATGAGGGGTGCCTGGGTGGCTCAGTCGGTTAAGCATCCGACTTTGGCTCAGGTTGTGATCTCACAGTTCGTGAGTTCGAGCCCCATGTCTGGCTCTGTGCTGACAGCTTAGAGCCTGGAGCCTGCTTCGGATTCTGTGTGTGTCTCTCTCTCTGCCCCTCCCCTGCTTGTGCTCAGTCTTTCTCTCTCTCAAAAATAAATAAAATATTAAAAAATAAAAAAAAAGAGAATGCGTTGATTTAAAGAAGATATATTCTGGTGGCTCACAGATGCGGTGGGCAAATGACGTATTTGAGATCTAGCTCAGGGCCATTTACATTCTAGTAATGGCTTAATGAATAGCTATTGGAAAGTGGACTTATTTTTATTAGTTTAGTACTGCATATCCAGGAGAGTTTACCTAAAAGGTAACAGGATAAGAACTTAGAAGGAAGGACGAAGGAAGGGTGGGAGACAGCAAGGCCAGCTGTGGACCTCACAGCCTTAAGGGGGTGCAGGGGTCCCTACCACTGGGCTGAGGGATAACAAGAGGGGCTCAGAACCGTGTGTTTTCAGGGGATTGACAGGTGCCAGGAAGGGGTAGAGTTTCATTCCTCACAAATGAGGTTAGCCAGGGCAGGGAGGCAGAGTTGTATCTTCGTCTGGTGGTTTCGCCCACATCTATCTCCACTTCGATGGTGCGTCGCATGCTTGGTGGTGACTGAACCCTCTGCCCTGCAGTAGACACAGTATTTATTTACCCATCCACAGCCCCGGTCTTCCCTACGATAACTTTATCTGCCCTTCCATTCATTTGTTCATTCATTCCCATTTATGAAACACCTTTTATGTCCCAGATTCTGAACTCACTGTCACCATCCTGTGTGCATCTATTTTTTTAAGTATTTATATTTTTGAGAGTGGGGGAGGGGGGGCAGAGGATCCGAAGCGGGATCTGTGCTGACAGCAGTGAGGGCTCGAACTCACCAACCCGTGAGGTCGTGACGTGAGCTGAAGTCCGACTGAGCCACCCGGGCACCTCTGGTGTGTGTCAGTTCGGATGCAAGTTCTGCCTTGGTTCTCCTCACACTCTTCGGTCCCTGAGTGATCCTTGCCATCTTCCATCTTAGGGGCCTTTACAAACCTCCACTCATCCCCCCTCTGCTCTCGCTTTGAGCTAATTCCTACTCCCCCTTCAGCTCAAGAATCTTTCCCTTATCCTCAAAGATTGTCTTTGGTTCTTGAAGTGTTTTTAAAACAAGGCTGCAAAGTTTTGACTCTTGTTCCATAGAGAGGCGGGGACTGTGTCACCTCCCGGGGTGGGGGGGGGGTTGGGTGATCTTCTGACTGCTTCAACCACTGTGACACGTTAGAAGTGAAGTTGTGTGACTTCTAAAACTAGGCCATAAAACGTCATGCGACTTGCACCTTTATTTGCTGGAAAACTTGCTTTTGGAGCCCCAAGCTGCCATGTAAGAAATCCAAGTACCCAAGGCTGCCGTGCTGGAGAAGCCACACATGGGTACTCCAGTGGACAGTCTCAGCCGGGCGCAGCCTTCTAGCCATCTCTGCCCAAGTGCCACACATGTGACTGGGCTGTCTTGTACCCTCCAGACCTGTCCACACCCCAGATGTATCCCAGTGAGTGACCTCCACTGATGCCGTGATTAACAGAACAATCGTGCAGCTGAGCCCTGCCTGCATTTGTGACCCACAAAACCATAGGCTATAATAAAACGATTGTCATTTCAAGCCACTGTGTTTAGGGTGGTGTATTATGTAGGCGATAGATCATTGCAACCGTGCTCACTATCTGTGTTTCCATAGTGTTCCATTTTGTCCCCACTGTAGAACTGACTGCACTATGGCTTAATTTCCTAATTAATTTCCCCTGTCTTTCATAACAGGAAATATAAGGGTAGGAATGATGCTTTGCTGGCCATTATATTTATTTTTTTAAGTTTATTTATTTTGAGAGAGAGAGCACAACAGGGGAGGAACAGAGAGAGAGAGAGGGATAGAGAGAGAATCCCAAACAGGCTCTGCCTTGTCAGTGCAGGGCCCAACATGGGGCTCGAACTCATGAACCATGAGATCATAACCTGAGTCGAAGTCAAGAGTTGGATGCTTAACTGACTGAGCCACCCCGGCGTCCCATGGCCATTGTATTTTAAATATCTAGCATCAGCTCTGCAAAATATATGGGCTTAATTATTTTTTAAAATTTGGGTTGAATTGAATTAAATGGAATGGAGTAGAGCTGATTACAGGTAGGGCGTCCATGCAGCTGTGTTTGCCTGGGACCTATTGACCTAATGTAATTACTGAATTACAGTTTCACTCTAAAATTTAAAAGATAAATTATACAAACACCCAAATTAGAGGGGTCTTTGTGGGATCAGAGAAAGCTCCTGAGCAGTATCCATAAGGTTCATTAGAGTTTGGATTTGGCTCTTGTTGGATAAGAATGTTAGATTTTTAGATGGAACTTTGAAGAAGGACTGTTATTACTGCCATCGCCACTATATTTTGATTATGTGCTCTATAATTAGATGTTGAAAATGCTAATGTATATTAATACTTGATTGATTTGATTACCCATCCTAATTATACTTTGATCACTTTTGATAAATATATTGATTCCTATTTTATTTACTTCACAGAATTCTTCGTATAACTATGCTTTGATAATATCTGATTACATCTTAATATTTGATTGCTTTCAGTAGTGCTTGTTTTAACCGTTGGGAAGTTGGATCATATTAGCTGTGAGGTACCTGACTAGTAGTCACAAACAAATGTTGCAGTAAAACCCGCCTGGGTGTGATATTCCCTGCTACTTAACTACTGTGTGACATTTGGTTGGTCACTTAACCTCTCTGGCTTTTTGGTTTCTTCATCTATAAAACGGAAAGGTGCTGGGTGGATTCAATGAGATAATATACATTAATAGGGTCTCCTGACCGCGTGGCACTGACATACTAGATAACTCTAACGTGTAGGCAATGCTCCCTACGCCCACCAATATCTGTCTGCATGAGCTGATCGGGATTAAGGCTTTTTTGTTGCTTGTGTTGTTTCAGGAGGGAGTTGAGGGGGAAGGAGGGAGTAGTTTGGGGTAGGGTGCTGGCGAGGAGAGAAGGGGGAAAGGAGAGGATGGTGTGGCACGATCTCCATCCTCCTAGTCAGGACACGGGGCACAGGTGTTCATGTAAAGAGGGCTGGCAAAAGGGCAAGCGGGGTGGAAATCCATGTCTGGCCACAGGGCTGCGTTGGTTTTGGGGGAGGGGTGTCTGGTCTAATTCACACGGGTCCCAAGAGCCACTCAGAGGAGCCATATGAGCCAGTGGTTTGAGATGCAGTAGAAAGAGAGCAAACAGGTGAAAGACCTGTGTGCGTGAAAGACTTTATGTTACTCTAGGCACAAGAAGGGCTGTTTTAGGGCCCAGGAGGATACCCTCCCTGCCCCCTCCCAACACTGAGGCATTCTGCACTGTGTCCCGGGGTTCCTGATGGAAGAGGGCTCTGTCTGGCCAATCAGTGTGCTCATGAAGTTCAGAGTCATTGGTGAGTATGTGTGTTGCGGGGAGGGGAACGTGTAATGTTTGTGTGTGTGTGTGTGTGTGTGTGTGTGCAGGAAGAGTGCCCTTTACTGTAATAGCTAGAAATTATAGGCTCTGGGGACTGTGCCAACACTTTACATACATTATTACTTTAAATGGTCACGACAACCATGGGACAACAACCACTGGTGCTTTTTTTTTTTTTAGAAAAATCCCAGTATAATTAACATACAGTGTTGTATTTGTTTCAGGTGTACAATACAGTGATCCAGCTGTTCTCTACACATCTTGGTGCTCCTTAAGATAAGCGTGGTCTTCATCCTCTGCCTATTTCACCCACCTCACCCTTCCCTCTGCTAACCATCGGTTTGTTCTCTATAGTTAAGAGTCTATTTCTTATCTCTCTTTTTCTTTGTTCATGTGTTTTGTTTCTTAAATTGCACATATGAGTGAAATCATATGGTATTTGTCTTTCTTTGGCTGACTTACTTCCCTTAGCATAATACACTCTAGTTCCATCATGTGTGCAAATGGCAAGATTTCCTTCTTTTTTATGACTGAGTAATATTCCACAGTGTGTGTGTGTGTATGTATATATACATATATACATATATATACATATACATATCTATATACACACAAATACCACATCTTCTTTATCCATTTATCGATTCATGCACACTAGATTGCTTTAATATTTTGGCTATTGTAAATAATGCTTCAATAAACACGAGGTGTGTGTATCTTTTCGAAATAACAACCGCTAGTACTTTTATCATCCTTGTTTTACAGAAGGGAAACTGAGGCAAAGAAGGATTAAGTAACTTCCCCCAGGCTGACAGAGAGTAACTGGCAGAGGCAGTATTTGAATCCAGTCTAGAGATGCGAGAGCCACTGTTCTTAGCCATCATCCCAATTACCTTCTCATCAGAGAAACCAGAACGTTTCCTAAGCACAGGTGAGCCTCCCACCCCTATACTTGGGATCCCTGGAAAGGGGAGAAGCTGAATTCTGGCATGATCCTCTTGTCCTAAAATTCAGCGAGCTCTGGACATCTGTGTTAATCTCTTCCCCCAGTCTGGGGACACCCTGCATTTGCCTAGGGTGTGGTCCGTGCTTAGAACTCAGTCCGGGGTCTGTGTTCGGTGTTATGAATGTTTGGCTTGGTAGCTCCTTTCTTCAGTAATACTTTTAGGGATGAGAACATGGAAACCCCCTCAAGCAAGCCAGTGCCCCCTTTGGCCTCGTGTTGAGCCCGTCCTCTCCTCTGACCAGCCTGAGGTCTACAGGACACTAGAAGGAGACCCGGGGTGGGTAATGGTCCTCCGACATTGGGCATCAGAAAAGGCCATTGGCTGCCCATTGGCTGGAGTCACTGGCTGCTTTCCAGAAGATCCACAGGCCCTGGGAACTTGTGAAGCCATGACTAGACACAGCCCATGTGCATGGAGCACCAGAATGACTGCCCTGATGCTTAAAGGACACTCTTACAGAATCCCATATAAATAATCACAAATAAGCAAGTACCTTCCTTTCTTCCTCCACAGAAAACCCATTTACCCTTGTCCCTCACACTGTCCTTCATTATTCTATTTTATAACTTCTTGAGTATAGCATAGTTTTATTTTTAATGTTTGGGATTTTCAAAATTAAAATGTTACTTTTTTTCTTATATAGGATGTTAAAAACCTTTTGTCACGCACGGATTTAGAGGGGGAAAATAAAACCTTGAAGGAAACACTGTAAAATGCCAACATGTCTGTGGGTGATGTGATTGTGGGTTATTTTAATTTTCTTCGCTCTTCTCAGGGAACATGTTCTGCTCTTATAATATGAGAGGGAGTGGATTTTGTTTGTCTGTGTGGGTTGGGTGGTTTTTTTTTTTGTTTTCTTGTTTTTTTGTTTTTTGAGATTAGTTGTCTTTCCCAATGCAGTTTTAGTCTATCAAGTGCAGACTTTTATTTGGAATAATAATGATAGTTTTTGTTTCTATTTCGTTTTACTCCCTGAAATTCCTCCATGACAGACCTGAACAGCTGAGAGGGGAGATAGATTAACGACCAACAGGACAGACCCAGCCAGCTTCTCACTGGAGAGGGGAACGGAAAGAACTTTGGACCGGGAGTCCGAAGGGTGCGTTCTAGTTCTGACGCCATCAAACATGGGGTCTCCTCCTGGAGTGGGTCTCAGTCTCCTCCTGGAGTGGGTCCGATGCCCCTTCCAGGGCTGACCTTCAGGGACTCCTTGATGCCTTCTGGAAGTCACTAGGGAAGCAGGTCAACAACTAGCCGGCAGCTGAGTTTGTTGGAGTATGACAATTTCATTACCCGAGGAGCCTGGTAGTTCAGAGGAAGCATGAGAATGGCGCTCCTTTACTTCCTCTGAGTGAAGGCAGAAAGCTCAAGCAGTGGCAATCTGCCAGGACTTCCTGGATTTGTTAGTAGGAGCTGTGTACTTGAGGTAGCGACAGGCGTGGATGGGATATGGAGGAGGAGTATGGTCTAGGAAGGATGGATTTCTGGGCAGATGTGTAGAGGTGGGAACAAGCCCATCGCGGGTGGATGATGGATGGGAGACTAACAGGCAACACCACAAAAAGGAAGCTTGAAATGTCCCCAGCTGGGGAAAGTACAAAGTCTTGGGTGTCCTTCTTCTCATTCACGGTGCCCTGCGGTGGCCACCCCAGAGCGCCCTCCATATATTCTGTGACAGTTAACCAATCACTTCTGTTTTTCTTTAATTTGGCTATAAGTTTAAAGTAAATATTGACATTTTCGAAGATATAAAACCAGTCACTCATCACAGTACATTTTAACAAAACCAAACAGTTTGGTGCCCTACACTTACAGAGGTTTCTTCTAATTGGATACAATGATGTGGACTGTGCTTTTTCATTTGCCTGATTAATTACTGCTCGAAAACCCTTGAAAACAGACATGGTCTGTAAGTGGTATCTGTTGTTTAATCGAGGACAGATGTTTTTAGGCTTGGAGAGTTACTCTCAAGTGAATCATTGAACTGTATGTTTTAAAGTGACTATACCATGCCAGCAAAAAAAAAAAAAAACACGCAATTTTTACTAACATTCAAGTATGGTCATCGTAATTGTGGTTTGTCCTAAATTCACCAGCACCAAGAAACCACACCGAATAGTAAATGGCATCACCATCCATCCTGGGGTCTAGGCTAAAACCCAGTAGTTTCCCACAATTTTTCTTACCTGTGCTTCCCTCCCCGGCCCCTGCTGCGTCCAAGGTCTCTTGTCAAGTTCATCGCCTAAGTATCTCTCCAGCTGTTTCCTTTTGTCTCTTCCTACCATCACAGCCTAAGTTAAAGCAAGTGTATCGGTTCAGCCTGGGAGGAAACTAAATTCACCCCAGATGGCTTGAATAAAGACTTTAATGGGAAGACTATTGAGGGCGCGTGGTCAAGGTTAGGGGAACACACAAGGGAGATGAGACACCCAGAGAGCAGGGATACCAGTATGCCAAGGACGACACTCCTAGGCTATGGACAGTGGAGGATGTTGTGTTCCCAAAGCCCAGAGAGAGTGAAGGAGGAGGATGCTGTGTCAAGGAGGGGCACAGAGCTGTGGCCATGTAGCACCGAGTAAGGGAGTCGGGGTAAATACTCCAACCTTTCCCTCCTCCTGTCCTTCAGTCCCCTGTTACACCTCCTCTTGGCCAAACCAACCGAAGCTCCAGGGATTCAGTCCTCAGGGGACAGCCTTCTTTAAGCACAAAGTGGGGCAGAGACAGGTGCAGAGTGCAAATCTTAAGACTCGAATGAAGGATAACTAGCACAGCAACCAGGACCCCACCCTTGAACTACTACCAACAGCCTCTTTTAAAAAAAAAAATTAATGTTTATTTTTGAGAGAGAGAAAGAGAGAGAGAGAGAGAGAGACAGAGAGAGACAGAGAGAGACCAAGCAGGAACAGGGGAGGGGCAGAGAGAGAGAGGGAGACACAAAATCTGAAGAAGGCTCCAGGCTCTGAGCTGTCAGCCCAGAGCCTGGCCAACAGTCTCTTAAAGGCCTCCCTGCCTCCAGGCTTGTTTCCTTTCCTAATGACTCTCCAGGATGTGACCAGAATGTCTTTCTACAGCAGAAATCACCAGGTCACTACCATACCTACAACCCTGTAGTGACTCCCCATTGCTCTCAGGATAAAATGAAACTCCTCAACATGTCCCACACCCCCGTTCAAATGTCGAAACCTACCATCCCTGTGTGATGGTGTTTAGAAGTGGGAGGTGATTAGGCCATGAAGGTGGAGCTGGTGCCTGGGATAAGTGCCTCTCTTGGAAAACTCCCTCTTCCTCCTGTGTGTGCCCCCTTTACTCTCACACTGCTACCACACTCACAACACCTGACACCACACATCTAACCATTCTGCAACACCAGCGGGGTGTCCTATGATTCAGCCCAATTCTGATGCTGTCTACCCTGAGAGAGCATCAGCTCCCACAGGTTAAGGGTTCAGTCTTAAAGGACTTAAGGACTTAAAGGACTTAAAGGACTTTACACTTAAAGGACTGCCCCCCTCTTCAGACACCAGTTGTAAGTCCAGGTTGTTAACCTGTACTTCTGACCAGCTCCTTGTAAATCAAGGTTCCCTCGACCTCCTCCTTCCTTGGGTCTGATTGATTTGCTAGAGTAGCTCAGAGAACTCAGGGAAACATTTTACTTGCTAGATCACTGGTTTATTATGAAAGGATGTAACGCCGGGACAGGCAGTTGTAAGAGATGTAGGGTAGGCTTTGTGGGAAAGGGCACAGGGCCTCCATACCCTCTCCGAGCTCATCACTCTGAAACTCCATGTGTTCAGCCACACAGAAGCTCTCTGAACCCTGTCCTTTTTGGGTTTTTATGGAACTTCATTACTTAGGCACAATTGATTAAATCATTGGCCACTGGTGATTGAATTCAGTCTCCAGCGCCTCTCACCTCCCCAGAGGTTGGGGTGGTGAAAAGTTCCAACTCTCTAACCACACGGTTGGTTCCCTTTGTGACCAGCCCTCATCCTTGGGTTACCTATCAGGTTTCCAAAAGTCACTTCCTTAACATGGCAGCCACACCTTCATGACTTTGTCACTTAGGAAATTCCAAGGGTTTTAGAGGCTCTGTGCCAGGACCTGGGATGAAGACAAATACATATTTCTTCTTATTAATCCCAACATCAAAATGCCCTCGTATAGGAGGCCCCTATCCCCTTGTCTCCTTCTGCCATGTGAGGAGACAGTGAGAAGACAGTCTTCTAAGGACTAGGAAGCAGGCTTTCACCAGACCCCTAATCCACTGGCACTTTGATCTTGGACTTAGCCTCCAGAATTGTAAGAAAGAAATTTCTGTTGTTTATAAGCCATCCAGTCTGTGATATTCTGTTAGAGCAGCATGAATGGATTAACACACACAGTGTAGTGTCCTGTGAGCCACATTTTTATTTACTTCCCTACCGTCTTTCACTGTATGCATTCCTGAGACTGAAATGCTCTCTCCCATCACCCAGCCTTAGTCCATGCTGCCCTCTCCTACAATATTCTGATTCCCTTGTGCCCTACTCTCTTTTTCATCTGGCTAAATTCTGTTGCAGTTTTTTTTCTTTCTTTCTTCAGACTGTCCAGGGTTCTTCCTACCTTTTTATTTTCTTATAGTTTTTTAATTAGACCTTATTTTTTTAAGAACAGTTTTTGGTTTACAGAAAAATCAAACAGGAAGTCAGAGAGTTCTCCATCTACTTCCTTTGTACTCCCCAATTTCACCCTGTAGTAACGTCTTATGTTGGCATGGGACATTTGTTACCACTGATCAACCAATATTGATATGTTATTATTAACTAAAGTTCATAGTTTACATTAGGGTTCACTTTTATGTTGTATGTTCTATCATTTTGACAAATGCGTGATGTCACGTAGGCATCATTACAGTATTGCACAGAATAGTTTCACTGCCCTACAACTCCCTTGTGCTTCACCTTTTCTTTCTTTAAAAAAACAACTTTTTTTAATGCTTTTATTTATTTTTGAGACAGAGAGAGACAGAGAGAGACAGAGCATGATCAGGGGAGGGGCAGAGAGAGAGGGAGACACAGAATCTGAAGCAGGCTCCAGGCTCTGAGCTGTCAGCACAGAGCCCGACACGGGGCTCAAACTCCCAAATCACGAGATCATGTCCTGAGCTGAAGTTGGACGCTTAACCAACTGAGCCACCCAGGCGCCCCTGTGCTTCACCTTTTCATCCTTCCTGTCTCCCCCTACACCTCTGGCAACTCCTGATCTTTATACTGCTTCCATGACTTTGGCCTTTTCCAGAACTTCATATAGCTGGAAGTTCCAGAACTTCATATAGCTGTACATACAGTGTGCAGTCTTTTCACGTTGGCTTCTTTCATTTAGGGATTTGCACTTAAGTTTCCTGCACTGTGTGTGTGTGTGTGTGTGTGTGTGTGTGTGGCTTACAGCTCATTCCATTGTAGGGATGGACCACAGTTTGTTTAGCTCTTCACATATTGAAGGACATCTTGGTTGCTTCCGAGTTTGGGCAATTATGGTAAAAGCTGTGGTGAACATCGGTATGCAAATTTTTGTGTGGATGTAACTTATTTGGATAAACACCAAGGAGTGCAAAAGCTGGGTTGTACAGTAGGACTGTGTTTAGCTTCTGAAGAAATTGCCGAACTGCTTTCCGAAATGGGTGTATCAGTTTGCGTTCCCACTAGCAGTGAATGAGAGTTCCCATTGTTGCACGTCCTCACCAGCAGTTGGCGCTGTGAGTGTTTTGGTTTTTATTCATTCGGATAGGTGTGCGGTGACATCTCATAACGGTTTTGATTTGCATTTCCTTAATGACGTATGGCGTTGCGCATCTTTCCGTATGCTTATATGCCATTTCTGCTCCAGTTTGAACGATCAGCCTAGCTGAAGCTTCTGCAGAAAGGCTTCTTCCCCCCATTGTTTCATTTAGCTTTTGTTGTGTAACAAGCGACTCCAAAACCCAGTACAACAACAAACATGCATCTGTGGGCCTTGTAGGATTCAGCCCATTTAGGCCGGGCTGCGCTGGGTGGCTGTGCTTCAGGTTGTAGTGGGTGGAGCTCCTCTGCTTTGCACTGTGTATTTATGCATCTGCTGGCCTGGCTTTGCTCCACGTGTTTCACACCTTTCTTGGACTAGTGGTATAGCCAGCATATATTTTCACGGCAAAGGCAGAGGTATAATAAGCTAAGTGGAAAATGTTAAAGGCTCACTGGTACATAGCCAAAGGAAATCACATGGCAAAGCCCAAAGTCAAAGGGCAGGATAAGGCCCTAGCAAGGGTAAGGATGCATGGAAGAGGAGTAAAGGATTGTGCCCAACAAGTCCACCTACCGCTGTCTACCCTTTTGGTCACAGTTACTCACTTCCCTCCAACACGTTAAATATCCTCAGCCCTATCCTAGAGCTCCAAAGAATGTCATTCAGTCATGACATTGGCTCACGATCAAGAGGTCATGATCTATATCTCGTCCAGCCAGACATGCCTTCTCTTGACCCAGATACTTATGGACAAAAATGACAAGTTACCTTATATACCTGTTATGTACCCAACACGCAGAGGTGGAAAAATGGGAAGACAATAATGAAAATAAACACTTCTGTTTGACATACTCCTATTTCTGCCCACATGCTACTGGCCATATGAAGTCACACGATCAAGCCCACAGTCAAAGGGCAAGCATGATGAAGCCGTGGCCAGGGAGAGATAAAGAATCGGGGACAATGGTTTACCCCGAGGCAAATGGCAGTGGAAGGACCCTTGTCCTTCATTCCCATCATCTGCCTTGTCACTCTGAAAAAGGCTTGAGAAAATATGTCCTTTTTGGCATCTGAGCAAATTCTTCAGAATGCTTCCAACCTGGAGAAAGTTGGGGATCCCAGGTTTATATTTCACACAGTTGTAGCCCTTCTTAGTCAAGGCTAGAAGTGCTTTTGCCAATAATACTTTCAAAAAACCTTTCTGAGTTTACAAATAAAAGCCAGAAATGAAAAAGTGTAAAGGAAGCACACTTTGTCTTAGAAAAATGAGATATGTCTTTAGTAATACATTTTTGCAAATGACTAGTGTTGAAGAGACAGTCAAAAACACCAACCAAAATTTTATTCCATACGTGTTTCCTTACCCATAGGATTTCAATAATTCAAGGTTTGGACCAAAATATATATTTTATAAAATAATTTATAAAAAATATTATCTTAGTAGTAATATATTGAAATTGATACTTTAATTTTCCCCAAATCTTTCTGAGTATGTAAGGTTAAACAAGGTGTCCTTCAGTGAAAACATCTGTGTAATTAGTATAATTTGTATAATTAGTGGTTAATGTGTAAGTCCAAGAAGGTCTTTTTAGAAGATGTCACAAGCACTGAGAAAATGAAGGACTAATGTCTGGGTACAGGCTTTATGCAGGTGTGATAGTTCCTAATTCTTTCCATTAAAAACAATTGCAATAGAAGGGGCGTCTGGGAGGCTCAGTTGGTGAAGCATCGGGCTTTGGCTCAGGTCATGATCTCACAGCTTGGCTCGTGAATTCAAGCCCCGCATCAGGCTCTCCGCTGTCAGCATAGAGCCAGCTACTGATCTTCTGTCTTCCTCTCTTTCTGTCCCTCCCCTGGCTCCCTTGCTCTCTCTCAAAAATGTTTATAGCAGCATTTTCAACAATAGCCAAATTATGGAGAGCCTAAATGTCCATCAACTGACGAATGGATTAAGAAGATGTGGTTGATACACACAATGAAATACTACTTGGCAATGAGAAAGAATGATATCTGGCCATTTGTAGCAATGTCAATGGAACTGGAGGGTATTACGCTAAGTGAAATAAGTCAGGCAGAGAAAGACAGATACCCTGTGTTTTCACTCATAGGTGGATCTTGAGAAACTTAACAGAAGACCATGGGGGAGGGGAAGGCAAAAAAGTTACAGAGAGGGAGCGAGGCAAACCATAAGAGACTCTTAAATACTGAGAACAAACTGAAGGTTGATGGTGGGTGAGGGGAGAGGGGAAAGTGGGTGATGGGCATTGAGGACGGCACCTGTTGGGATAAGCACTGGGTGTTGTATGGAAACCAATTTGACAATAAATTATTAAAAAATAAAATAAATAAAAAAATACTGTAATAGGATTGAATTGGGTTTTCAGCTGATAGAACTTTTACATTTAGCTTTGACAAGTATTCACTCTGTGATTTTAGGATTTACCTCAGAAGAAGTCCAAAGAGTTGAATGACATGGCTCCAACCAAATTCCTTCCAGTCCCATTAACTTTAATTTAAGGGCTCGATGTCTCAGCACATAGATCTGTTATAAACAAGAAAATAAAAGGAATAAAATGGGGGAAAACTTCTTTATGAGTTTTTAAATGTATTTTATTTTAGTGTACTCATATGTCAAAATTGATTTGGGACATGCTTCTCTGTCCCCGTCGCTGTCTGTCTGTCTCTGCCTCTCTGTCTGTCTCCATAGTTGCTGTCACTCTGGGCATATCCGGCTGCTGTGGGACAGTGCCCTTACTTTTTCTGCCAACCTGGTTGTCCAGCTAAGAGGATGTCCTCGTAGACCAGGGTGACCCAAACATGCAGCATCAGCATCACCTCGGAGCCTTTCCAAAATACAAGTTCTTGGGCCCCTCACGGATCCGTTGACTCAAAATCTCAAGGGGGGTGGTGCCAAAGTATCTGTATTAACAAGCTCTCCGGCTGACTCTGAAGCATGCTAAAGTTTGAGAACACTGTACTGGGTGCCACCTTGTTTCTTTTACAGTTTGGTCATTACCTGGAGGACTTGGCTTAACTGGCAGTTAACTGGATCGGTCTTTGTTTCTAAGCCGTATCCTGATGGCCACACCTTGACTTGATCTTTGTCTCCAGACTATATCTTACTTGAGAATCTTTCATTGGCTGGAAAGTCTGGGAATAAGAAGCAATTTTATTTCCCAGCCCAGGTGGTTCCGGGCTCTCTGTGTGCCTTCTGAATTCTGCGCACAACTTGACCAGTTCTTCTCTGAGTGGAACCATATCGTATGCAGCTGAGAGCAACCAGCTTCCAGTTGTGATCTTCTGGCCGTCGTGCCCAAGTCTCAGGCTCACTAGACACGTTTTCTGTCTTCCAACTTAGTTCCGGTGTAACAAACCATTCCAAAACTTAGTGAGCGGCTTAGCACAATAATTATTTATTACCGCTCACATGTCGGTGGGTTGAGGGAGTTTCGGCTGGGTCGCCTGGGTGGCTCTGCCTCTCACTGCAGGCAGGTAGAAATAGGTGATACTTCTTACGTCCTGGGTTCGGAACTGCCATACTATCCTTTCTACCCACATGCCCCTGGCTAAAGCAAGTCACATGGTCAAGCCCAAAGCCAAGGGGCAACTGTGATGAAACCATGACAAGAGTACAGATACAGGGAGGGGTAAGGAACTGAGGACAGAACTCCAAACTGGCACCCCCTCCAGGATAAAAGTAGGAATCTCTCTTATGTGTTGCCATAGCTTAAAAAGTTTATCCTTCCAGAGCCTTTGTGTCATTGTTTTTTTGTTTTCTTCTACCACCAATTAGATTAAGTTCCAGAAGAGCAGAGGTCAGGTCACCATCGTGCTTTTAGAGCCCGGACCATGACTGGCACATAATAGGGGCTCAGTAAATACTTGTGGAACAAGCGAATGCCTAGATAAATGAAGGAGTACTTTCCTGCTGGGGAGCCGGCCAAGTTAGATCTGTAGAGACCAGGAACTAAGTGCTGATTTAGAAGCTTGTCTGGACATTTAATTTGAACCTTCAAGATTTTCATCAGTATGTCTTCTTAGGAAAATAAAAGCTTACCTTTGCATTTGAACTTCACAGGAGGCAAGTGATGGTTAGCATTTGGGAGATACTACGGACCAAAAAAGAGTAATAAAAGAAAAAAAAATGGAAGCAAAGGGAAACTGTTGAGAGGGAAGAGGTGATGAAATACCTGTGTGGGTTTTCATGCTGCTTTCTCTCTTTTTCTCGAACTTTTTCTTTCACAAAGGATGAGTGAGGAGTTCTAAGTAGTTGTCCCAGGGGCACCCTCCCGGTCACTGCCTGGGTTTTGTAGTTGAAGCCAAGAATCAGCTGGGGCCAGTGGTGTGGTTAAACCTCCCTGTGAAGTCTTGTTGGGGGGCTCTGTGACAGCCTCGGTGAGCCACGTGGGATGGTGTCCTGTCTACTGAACCTGTTCACACCCTTCTACCTGTGCTCACAGCCTGGCTGTGGCTTCAGATAACCTCGGCAACATCTCTCCCCTGCCTAACCCACTCTTCTCCCCTCCACTCTTTCAGAATGTTACTGTTACAAAGTAACAAGCAATGCTTGGGGCCAAAAGGAGAGAGAAATCTTTGAATTCCACCTGACTTAAAGATTGTTGAAAGTAGGTTGATTCGCTCTATCTCAACAGCCTCAACCTTCTCTACTTCTCCGCACAGCCCTTTATTTGGGTTGAATCTCATGATTTTGCTCATGCTGTGCTGTCCTCACCTGCCTGCCCTTACTTCCCACATACAACGGGCCTCACCCCATCCAGCCTTCATGCCGGGAAGCATTCTAGAGAGCACAGGCAAGGAGGTGATCTGCATGTGGATCCAGACGCCAGCTACTTACTAACGGTGTCGTGTGGGGGTGAGTATTGGACCTCTCTGAGCTTGTTTTCTCATTTGTAAACTGGGAAGAAGCGGAGTGTTGTTGGAGGTGGGGGTTAGACACAGTATATAAAGCATAGAAGGTGTGCAGTGACACGTAAGCTCATGAGGTGATAGGGCGTGTTAATTAACTCCATGATGGGAAGACTTCCACGATGTGTACATATATCAAATCATCATCTAGTACATTTTAAGGATCTTACGATTTTATTTGCCAATTATACCTCACTAAGGCAGGGGGCAAGGGAACTGCTCAGGGCACAACTTATGAAAAAAGAGAGGGCTTCACCTTCTTCAAACTTCTCAGACCAGAGTTTGCCATCTTGTATGACCTTTCATTATTCCATGGATTCATTCTTGCTTGCCCCACCACATTAAATTTCATTGTGAATAGAAATCATTGGTTTTATTTCTTTTGTATCCCGTATAGTATTTGGTGTATGGTAGCTGTTGATTAATTATATAATGCAATAAGATTAAATAATTAAAAAAAAAACCCTACCTATTTGTGTATTTATTTATTTTTTTTAAAAACCTACCTATTTTCAATGTTGTGCAAAATGTTCTGTTTTGTGTGCAGTTTCCAGGTATTTGAGGATACAGGATAGAATTTTGAAGATCTCTTTTAAGATGCTTTACAGTGATATGTGACATCAGGATTAAGAAAAATATTTAAGGAGGCTGGGATTCTGACAGAGTTTGTTTATTCAACACATTTTTATTTAGTCTCTACCATATGCCAGGCTGGCTCTTCTAGGTACTGAAACCTGATGAGTGAGACAGAAAAATAAAAATCAAACAAACAGGCAAAAACTACTCTGCATTGAGCACCATGTTCTAGTGGTTACTGTTATTGGAAGCTACAATAACATTTCTTGGACTTCTATTGAGGAGGAAGTGCTGAGACATCGAGTTTCTGAAAGTAATAGATTTTCAAATCTCAATTTATTTGACTAAAAATCCTCTGGTCTCGGCACGGTATCCTACTGCCTCTCCAAGGGCAGTAGTGGAGAAGCTGGTTTGGGAGGGGGATGATATTGGAGAGAGAGGTGAGTACAGGAGGCAAAGGAAGGGTGGGGCATGAGAAAGGCTTGAGTGCACTGTCGATGGGGATAGAATATAGTGTAGCTGCTGTGTAAAAACACTATGGTAGTCCCTCAAAAAATTAAACATAAGATTGCCATATGATTCAGCCATTCTAATTCAGAGATATGCCCAAAAGAATTGAGGGCAAGGGGGCACCTGGGTGGCTCAGTCAGTTAAGCATTGAATCCTGATTTCGGCTCAGGTCATGATCTCGAGGTTTATGAGATGAAGCCCCATGTCGGGCTCCTCGCTGACAGTGTGGAGTCTGCTTGGGATTCTCTCTCTCTCTCTCTCTCTCTCTCTCTCCCTCTCCCTCTCTCTCTCAAAAAAAAAAATAGAGTTGAAGGCAGGACTTGAACAGATATTTGCACACTGATGTTCACAGCAGCCAGAAAGTGGGAGCAGCCCTCGATGTCTAACGATGATGAATGAATGGATAACAAAATGTGGCATTTACATACAATGGAATATTATTTGGGCTTAGAAAGGAAGCTACCACATGGATGAGCCTTGAGGGTATTGTTCTGAGATGAACCAGTCACAAAAAGACAAATCCATGTGATTCCTGTCACGTGAGGTCCTTAGAGGAGTCAGATTCATAGAATGGTGGTTGCCGGGAGAAAGGGAAGGATGGAGAATTATCATTTACAGGGTTTTAGCTGGGGAAGATGAAAAGAATTCTGGAGATGGATGGCGGTGATGGTTGCACGATAACGTGACTGTATTTGATGCCAGAGAATTGTGCATTTGGAAAGAATTGAAATGGTAAACTTTGCTCTATGTGTATTTTACCACAATTGAAACATCTTGACGAAGAGCTCTGGGAGATAGATCCTTTAAACCAGGAATTATGGGAGTAGTCGTTTGCCCTTTTCTTCCCCCTGTGTATGGGCTGCTCAGAGGTCATGTACACATCTGGGGTCACGCCTGAGAAGATTCATTTTGGGCCCTGGCCGTTGCTGTCAGACTCAATTTGAAGAAATTCTTTGCCTCACGACCGATGCCCATTCACAAGAGGAAATGGTTTTCTTTTTTCCTCCTGGATTTCAGCACAGTTGGAACCAGTTCAGGGCTTGTAGACTCCAAGCTTCACAGTGGAGCAGTTTCCAAGGTGAGAGGGGCGATGAGAAGCCGTTAATCTAAAGCTGACCTTTTTCTGCAGAAGCGTAGAAATGCTCATTTGCTGCCCCGTGTGGAAGCCGAGCACTCCGTAAGTTGTTGTGAGCCCACTTGGGACAAGGCTTGTCGGCCAGAAAACAAGCAGAGGTGCAGAGGGAGGAGACAAGGCTTCTGTGAAAGGTCATGCCCTTAGCCTTCCTAGGGGCCCCACACAGGGAGCCCAGAACGTACTCCCCCCCCCCCCCCCACACACACCCCCCGCCCAGGGAGCCACTCAGCTTTAAAGGCCACTGGGGTTTGAGTCTCTTGAGTTTTCCCTTGGGATAAGATGCACTTTGTGGGGCTTAGAATGAGGGGGTGCTTGGGATGAGCCAACACCTTGGAATATATCAGCAGGGTTGCGATTGGAAGCGATTGCTTGGCCCACAGAAAAGGCAGGCTTCACCTGGGCTGCATTTCACGAAGCTTGAGAAGGTTGGCATACGGCCTCTGCTTCTGTGGGCGCCTGTTTTAGACTGTGCCCTCCAGGACCCTCTAGGACGGAAGAGAGTTCCTGACAACAGATTGACATACCCCAACAGTGAAGGCTGTTCACGTTATCGCCGCAGCTCGTCCCAGGTTGATGCCTATTTTATTTAACCAACACTTCCCTAAGTGGTTTATGAATGTTTCCTTGTATAACCCTCCTAACAACTTCACGAGGTATCTGTACCATTGTATAGATGAGGACGCTGAGGCACAGAGAGGTTAAGTAACTTGCTGAAGGTGACCCAGCCTGTAAGAAATGGAGCTAGGCAACCTGGTGTCAAGTCTGTTCTCCTAACCATCATGCTCCACTGCCCTTGCACATGAACGAGCAGCATGTTGCGTAAGTCACGTCATCTCTCCAAGCCTCGCTTTCTTGCTGCAAAATGGGGCCAGCAATATGTTCTTACAGGGTGTTTATACAGAATGAACGAGATAGTACAGGGATGGTCTGATCATCAGTCAACTGTGACAGGTGACATTTCTAGAGGTTGGGAATCTGGCTCCGGAACAGGCACCTCCCCATAAGAGCAGATGAGTTTCTTTGCTGGATGGTGCATCTGAAAGACCATGGACTTGGGAGCCAGCCGCTTCTGGGTTCAGCTCCTGGCTCTGTTGCCTGCCAACTCTGTGACCTTGGAAAATCACTCAAACTTTCTAAATTCAGCTTTCTCATTAATAAATTTGGCGTATTGATTCACATATTCAGGATTGCCAGTATTTATAAAATAAATGTAGAGGGTGTTTAAAAATGCTAGTTTCCCTCACCCTTACAGTTTATAGCTTCATCTGTAAAATAACAGTGATAATACCTGTTTCCGAAGGTTTATAGCAGAAAAACACCTATCCCAGTGTTCTTTATACCTGTAATGGTTATTTTTGGCCATAAACCTTGTTGAATCACTGTAACTGCAGGAGGGACGAGAATCGCAGTGACTGGACATCATTAGAGAGGCGCTCTAGTAGCCAAATAAGCAAACCAGGACAGTTTGTCTTAGTCTATTTCATTCCCATGTGTCACTGGCGTATGCCTAATCTCTGTTTTGGGACTTGGGCACCTGGGCTTTGGGGAAGACAGAGCTGAAGAAGTCTTTCTTCTCCCATCTTTCTCTCTGTAAAATCATGTCTTGACAACATCTTCCAGTTTTTTTTTTTAACACTTTTATTTTTGACAGACAGAGACAGAACATGAGTGGTGGGGGGGCGGGGGCAGAGAGAGAGGGAGACACAGAATCTGAAGCAAGCTCCAGGCTCCCACCTGTCAGCACAGATCCCAACGCGGGGCTGGAACCCATGAACTGTGAGATCATGACCAGAGCTGAAGTCAGATGCTTAGCTTGACTGAGCCACCCAGGCACCCCAACATCTTCCAGTTTTGAACCAATGGTGGGCCACTTTTGTTCCAATAATAGAGGGATCTCTAGTGGGTCCATGAATGGGCTTTAAATGGGGTGCGGAGACCCCCAAAACTGTTTTACATTTCTTCCATTAGAGGGGCCACAGCGTTTGTGAAGCTCCATGATTCCCCCTCCCCCACAAAGGTTAGGAAACGCTTTCTGAGAGAAGATGGATGTGGAAATGCTACCACATTTGGGAACTAAACACAATGTATATCTGTGAAGGGATGTGAGGGAGATTTCATTGGAAATTTTCCCACTTTCTTTAGGACAGAAGTTGTGCAATTCCCCCCCCCCCCAAGTATTTATTTTTGCTCCCAGGGGAGGAAGTCCTGTGTCTTTGCCCAGTGGACTCCCATCTCTGTACCTGCTCGGAGAGCAGATCAACTTGCCTTTTCTAGAAGGTCTTTGTCCTTGAAACCCTTAACTCAGTGATGAATGTTGGCATTAAAAGTCCACAGCCAAGCAGAAGCACACCTGAGTTGTTGAGTCTCCCTGGCTCTGTGAGATGGTTACTGGTTAGTGGCTCTGGGTGACCCTGTAAACTTCCCTGGGAACTACTGCAAACAGCCTTGCCCGACATGCATCAGCTCCAGATGCCAGAAATCTAGTTGCATCACTTACAGATTTCTTCTAATTCAGCTCCTAAAGGGTCCTCATTTGTGGCTTTTAAAGTAATTTGGCCCCAAATAAGCATCATAGACTGATTGGCTCTGTTGGGCATTTGTTTCCCATAAATCCAGTTCAGCTTAGGTGAACCTCGACCGGGACTGGAAAGAGAATTTGTTTAGTTATGCTGGACTGTAGGCACTAAATTGGGCCATGTTGTCACTTCTCTTTGGTAATGTAAACAAGCCCACAGACTGCTCAGCTCTTGTCAGGGACTGTAATCGGTCAAGTCTGCTCGCTGAGCTATAACTCAGAAGGAAAAAGTCCGATAAGTTAGTCTGAGCCCCACCTTCCATGAGCCATCAGTTCATACATCACCCATGACAGAAAAAGGGCTTCATTCCCACAGAGTTAGCCCCAGAAGGGTTTTCCCGGTGTTAAGTTCTTAAAAATAGCATCTGGGCTTAGGACATTATTCTCCAAAATTTTACACAAGTGCCAATGATTCCACTAAATCAGCCTTGCAGGATAATTCCTCAGGGCTCCTTCTGTTTATTTAGGCCAGAGTGAATATTGAGGAAAGTCATATTTTGCAGGTCAATATTTTATTGCTCGATCCAGCCTACAAGATGTTCTACATCTTGAACACTGGTCAACAGGGGCTCTGAGGCTACAGGTTCACCTGCTGGTCATCTAGAACAGTAATCATTCAACGCATATTTACTGAACATCTACTCTGTGCCAGGCACAGGCTCAGACACAGGAACTAAAGCAGAGAAGAGCATGAACAAGCCTCTTGGTCTTTTGAAACTTATATTCTTATGGAGACAATAGACCAAGTAAACGAAATAATTACCAATAGATTGTGGGACTGTGAAGGAACTAACTAGGATGATGTAGTAAAGACTAGTGAAGATGGGGATAATCGTGGAAGGTGTCTCTGAGACCAGACATTTCAGCTGACCCTGCAGGATGCAAAGTGGTCAGCTGGGCTAGAGGGAGAAGTAAGCCCGCAAAGGACCCTTTCCTCAGCTTAGTATTCCTGAGGCTTCTTTATCCACCAGATTGTTAGAAACCTGAATTTCTGTCTCACTTAAAATATCGCTTGAAACTAGCTAGCTGTGATGTTTGGAGATTCAAAACATTATCCTGAGTAATTGAGCAGTTTTAGAGAAGAATCCCCTTCCGCCGACCCCCTGCGGGAGCCTGGGGGTTGTTCCTCCCGCAGGAAGCGTGAACCTAGATCACCCCCCTGCCTGGTTCACTGCAGTCCTGGGAGAAGACCAAGAAGAAACTTTGTTGATCCACAGGCTCCCGGTGGAGAAATTACTTCCTGGTTGTAAATTAGTCACCGGGGGGAGTTGGTTTTCCTTCCAGAGGTCAGGCGTGCTGTTTAGTACCATGATTCCCAACTTAGGGAGAACCGGGACGCCCTAATGTCATTTGTTAGAGTTCATGATTACCTCATCCTCTGAAAGCACTAGGACTCTTGTGCTTGTTTTAAACCTTTAACTGGATACAAAATTCATTTCACTTTGAGGAGTTTTGAGAAACTGATGAAACCCCAGGTGTTGCAAAACCGTTGCTAAGAATTGAATAATATAATGATACGTTCGAGACTCTAATAGCCAGAGAGAATAGCTAGTTTCTTAAGATGCTTATGTAGCTCAGGGAGGGCGTCAATCTAATGATCTGAAACAAGGTAAACTTGGAAGAAAAAGTAAGCGTGAGGCTTGTGTTTGGAGAGCTATTTGGGTAAAACGGTGGGTGATATGCCTTAGCTTTGAGAAGTACCAGCAGTTTCTGGGATCACCACCATCTCACATGGATAAATCCCAGACTGCTGCTCTCCTCTGATAACCACGGTTCCACTGGACCCCATTCCTCCCTTCATGGGTGTGGAGGCGCTGAGACTTCCTCTCCTACTCCATCATGAAGCCCATCAAAACACTCCCTGAGAGATGCCCAGTGAAATCTTTCACCTACTTACTGTTATGGGTTTAATTGAATTCTCTAAAAAAGAGGCTCAAATCCTCACTCTTAGTGCCTGTGAATAGGACCTTATTTGGAAATAGGGTTTTTGCAAATGATGGGTTAAGGTAAGATAAGGTCATTAGGAGGCCTTAATCCAATGTGACTGTGTTCTTATGAAAAGGGGAAACTTGAGAGACATGAGTAGAGTGACTGCAATGTGAGGATGCAGGGAAAATGCCATCCACAAACCAAGGAACACCTACGGCCACCAGAAGTGGGGAGAGAGGCCCAGAGCAGATTCTCTGTCACAGCCCTCAGAAGGAGCCAACATGGCTGATGCCTTAATTTTGGACCTCCAGCCTCCAGAACTCTGCAACAATACATTGCCGTTCTTTAAGTCACCCGGGATTGTGTTACTTCAGCCCTTATAGTTTTTCTCAATCAATACGATGTAAACGTGTACTTGATACGAGAAACTTCTCAGACCCTTTGGCTCCTGAGGGATCCAGGGCTCAAAAGTGTTTGTCATCACCACCATTATAGTCATTGTCACTATGTATTCTGAGTCAAACTCTATTTTCAATGCTTTATTTCCATTATTTCGTTTATTCCTTAAAAGGGTAGATATCAATATATCCACCTCACAGGAGGGTAAACTGAGATAAGCCATCTGATCAGAGATGTGACTTGGTTTTAACTACAGTGGAGGGGAGCCCCGGACCTGGCTTAGGGGCCTCTGAAGGACTAGGAGCTACATACTAAAATACACTTCCTTATGGGTAAAAGAGTCTTTGGGAGGTGGCCTAGGAATCTATCCACCAAAGACCAAAGACAAGATCATATTTTTGGGAAAAATATGCTCTGGGTTTCATATACATGACTGGCTAATGAATCTTTGAAACATGTTCCTTAGTTAGTTGTTTGTGGGTTACCTGAGTCACTAAATTAAAATATTGCTTTACTTGTAACAGTTATTCAGAATTGTAAAAAACACGCAGAGGTGTGCTGTGCTTTTGCTAAATAATGTTGGAAGATTTAAAAATCTATCTTTTCTTCCTGCTGGATGAAGCAAAGTGTTAATGGGTTATTTGATCACAGATTAGCAGAACGGGAACTAAGTGGGGGGCAGGGGATGAGAAAAGCCTTATGTTCTAGCACAGGTGCTGTTGTTTTTTGGGGAATGACAAGAGAGACAATTCCCAAGAAATCAAATAACCACCCTTTTTGGATTGATGGAGATGTCCCTCTCCATTCCTTTTTCTCCCCATAAACATTTGATTCAAAGAGTATAATCATGATACGTAAATGTGCAGAATTATTTTTTTTAACTTCAAAACCCCAATTTTTACTGCAGAAAATTGTAATCATAAAATTGACATATACTTTGATCAGTTGTAAAAGCTACTTAATAGACAATCAAAAGAGACTTATTTTTTAATTTTCTTGGTTAACATATTTTCTGAGGCACTGTATTAGTCAGATCTCAGTCACATGCAAGTGTGAGATGCTTAAGTCAAACTGGCTTACGCTCTGGAAAACAGTGTGGAGGTTCCTCAAAACATTAAAAATAGAACTACCCTATGACCCAGCAGTAGCACTGCTAGGAATTTACCCAAGGGATATAGGAGTGCTGATGCATAGGGGCACTTGTACCTCAATGTTTATAGCAGCAGTCTCAACAATAGCCAAATTATGGAAAGAGCCTAAATTACCATCAACTGACGAACGGATAAAGAAGATATGGTTTATATATACAATGGAATACTACTTGGCAGTGAGAAAGAATGAAATCTGGCCATTTGCAGCAACGTGGTTGGAACTGGAGGGTATTATGATAAGTGAAATAAGTCAATCAGAGAAAGACAGATACAATATGTTTTCACTTATAGGTGGATTTTGACAAACTTAACAGAAGACCATGGGGGAAGGGAAAGGGAAAAAAAAGTTACAGAGAGGGAGGGAGGCAAACCATAAGAGACTCTTAGATACTGAGAACAAACTGAGGGTTGATGGGGGTGGAGGAGAGGGGAAAGTGGGTGATGGGCATTGAGGAGGGCATTGGGATGAGCACTGGGTGTTGTATGGAAACCAATTTGTCAATAAATTATATTTAAAAAAATAAAAAAAGACAAACTGGCTTAAAAGGGAGACAACATGGGGTTAATGAAGTCATCTAATTGAAAAGCCTAGTGCAATTTCTAGTACTTAGTAAAGATAGATTTATGGACCTAGAACATAACCTGTCTCACCCATTGCTAATAAGTATGTGGTGTGAATGTAAATCTAAGTTTTTAAATGCTTATTTATTTATTTTGAGAGAGAGAGCCAGCATGTGGAGAGGCGGAAAGAGAGAGAGAGAGAGAGAGGATCCCAAGCAGGTTCCACACTGTCAGTGCAGAGCTGGATGCAGGGTTTGATCTCATGACCATGAGATCGTGACCTGAGCCGAAATCAAGAGTCAGATGCTTAACAGACCGAGCCACCCAGGCACCCCTAAATTTCATAGTTCTCTGTACATTATCTTTGGATTGTAGCAGTTTGAAACCACCTGATGTCAGCAGAAGAAGGGCAGTGTGCAGATACACTGCCAATGTTGTGTAATTTTTAAATTACCATTAATGTGTTGGCTGTTTTTGAATGCCAGGAGAGACATTTTCAAATTTAAAATTTGCTCATAATGTTTATGTTATCCTCAGATATTAGGATAAATGGAAAACAGACACAAAGTTGACTGAATAACTCTGGCTCTTCCAAATAAATTATCCATGATATCCCAAGAAAGTACTTAATTCTTGCCACGTGCCCAAAGACGACCAGCTTTGATGAAGTTGCTTTTCAATTGCACAGTTCTTCGACGGCATTTAGCTGGCCTGTTGGACTCTTGGGAGTCAGGGAGTGTTTTTTCTGCCTTACCGCCTAGGCTATTGACTGTCCCATCAAGGTGGTATGGCTACATGCCTACACACAGGGATGAGGCCTAGCTTCCAAGCTCTAGATTAGAAGACGAGTAGTATGACTTAACAGGTGGATCTTCCTATTGGATGGCAGAGAAATGCCTTTACTGAGATATTTTTCTTGTTTTAGAATCCTGGAACTTGACAGAGCAAATTCCACAGACTCCATGTTGCAGATATTTTGGTCAGGGCCGATAAAATCTCCATTGGTTAGTGGGAGACAGGGGGATGACATGGAAAGAGCACAGGGATAACAGTCTGGGTTTTATTCCCATTCTGACATCATCTCGGAGGCTTTTCTGGAAGGATGGTGGTGATGCCGTTCACCACGGCGGAAGGTATAGGAGGAGGAACAGGAGGGAATTACACAGTCCCATACCCACAACAGAGCTGCCCAGACTTACACCTTATTTCTATTTGAGGTTGGAGTTGTGTTTCCTGGATTATCACACAGCACTAAGCTTATCAGTTCCTTTAAAAGTGGTAGGAACAAGGGGAGTCTGGATGGCTCAGTCATTTAAGCGGCCAGCTCTCGATTTCGGCCCAGGTCATGATCTCACAGTTCGTGAGATTGAGCCCCCTGTCGGGCTCTGTGCTGACAGCTCGGAACCTGCTTAAGATTCTCTCTCCTGCTCTCTCTCTGCCCCTCCCCCCACTTGGGCACACACTCTCTTTCTCTCTCTCAAAATAAATAAACATCAAAAACAAAGTGATAGGAACAATACTCTCACTTTTATATGGTGCTCAGTCAGGAGGAGAGCTGCCTGGGCTCCAGAGTGTTAGTAATCCCTGAATAATTACATTTACACAGACAATAACCCTGGGGGAAAATGCCCATTGCTGGGTGGCTTTGGTGGGTTTCAGTGTCAGCTTATTCAGAGGCCTCCAATCAGGCTGTGGTGGGGATTCCGATATCCTGAGTGAGGTTTTCTGAATAGGAACCATGTGGTATGTTCTAATAATAAGGCCTCTGTAGGGCTGAGACCAGTCCATTGTTTTGTGTCTTCCTGGTAATGAGGACGGGGATTTAGAGTCTAACTTCATTTTCTCCCAGAAAGCTCCACAATGTTTAGGCACCTATATATGTTAAAAGAAAACAAAACATTGCTCATTTTACTTCACCATCAAGCAACCAAATCCCCAGTGAAAATGATCAAATTGTAAGAAATAATTCCCAAATCTACCACTGGGGCCACCATTGGCCCAAAGTCCAGGAAAAATATCCTTTCACGTTTGTTTTCAGCCTCAGAAATCCCTCAAATTTGGCAAATGTGATTCTGATGCGAAGGGTCAGTAGACTCCTACAGGAGAAGACGCATATTCACTGTGATGTGGTTTTCCAGGCTTTCTCATCCAGCTGTCTACTCGCTTGCTCTGGCTAAGCACACGTAATAGCATTTTGTAGAGTCAACAATGACTGAGGCGCCTGGATGTCTCAGTCGGCTAAACATCTGACTGGCTCAGGTCATGGTCTCACTGTTCATGGGTTCAAGCCCTGCATGGGGCTCTCTGCCATCAGTGTAGAGCCCATTTCAGATCCTCTGTCCCCCTCTCTCTGCCCCTCCCCCACTTGCACACGCATGTGCGCTCTCAAAAAAAAAATGACTATAACGCCTTGAAAGGTCAAGCTGGATTAACGAGAGAAGAAAGAGATGTCACAGCCTTCAACAGTGCACAGCGAATATGATTACTCATAGAGTAATCACATAATGAAAGGGTATGCAAAGACCCAGGAATGTCCCTTCTCATCGAAAAGATTGCATAAATCTCTCTTATTTCTTCTTTCCAGACCATTGAGTATGATGGCAATCAGCGTTGTAACTTGTGTGCCGGCTTTTGTCGTCATCGTTGTTGTTCTTTATTCTGGTTCCATGATCCTACTGCATTGTTAAAGGGTGCTCAGTAAACAAGGTAGCCATGCGCCAGAAGGACATAGTTGGAATCACATTTACAGACAGAAGCCAGGAGTCTGAGCACTAACCACCACTAACTAGCTGTGTGACTTTGAACAAGTCATTTAACTGTCCCTGCAAAAGGAGGGTGATGGTTTCCAACATCCCGTGTGGTTGTTCTGATATCAAATGGGCTGATGTAGGAGAAAGTGCTTTGTTAAATGGAAAGCATGGGACGAATACCACTTGCTACTACTGGTCAAGTCACCCGGGAAATGGTTCCATGTACTTAACTCCCATTGACTTCCTCCATCCCTCCTTTGGGCTCACTGACTTCTAGCGGCCCCAACAAGGGGTGCCCAGGCATTGAAACAATCTCCTCATCACCTACCATAGAAACAGTAGGGAAGCACGCAGGCACTCAAGAACATATTTGCAGGAACACTTCTGGGCTTTATATCAAGTTGAGAACTCACGTCAAAAGGCTGATGCTTGACCAAACTATTTTTTTTTCTCACTCTGCCCAGTACCTAAAAAGGATCATATAGTCCTAATTAGGCCTAGAGAGGCCCACAAAAGAAATGTGTTTCCAAGAGCTTTGGATTTATGAACTAAAAACTGTAGGCTACTGTGTATTTTAATATATTCAGAGAGACAATCAAGATAACTTTAGTTATGGTTTTGGAAAATAGTCTGGGCAGCATTCAACTGAGCATATAGCCGTTCTCTGTCAAAAACCAAACTGAAATGACATTTTTGGAATCAACTCACTCTGTTAAAAGCAACCAACCATCTGAAAACACTCAATGAGTTGGAATAAAGTTGTATAAAGTTTTGTGATTCTCAGGAGAGAAACAAAGATTTGGAAGAAAGCTTAGCTGCCGAACTGCAGGAACAGGCAATTCACAAAGAAGGGAGTTAAATGGCCTACGGATGTGTGAAAAAATGTCTGCTCTCACCAAACAAAGAAATGTGCATTAAAACAACAAAACACCTTTAACAGAGATAAAAGTAAATTCCAGGACTCAGTGTCAGCCAGTTTCTATAAAAACGGGCACTCTTGCATCCTGTGGGTGGAAAGGTAAACTAGTGCAATCTTTTTGGTTTGCGGTTTGGCAAGATCGGAAGTGAAACTTTAACTCCCTAGCTCTGCTTCAAGAAATTTGTTCTCAGAAATTTATAGATTAAAAAAAATTGTGAATGGTGTTCACTGTAGTCTTATTCATAATAAGGAAACTGGATAAACCTAAATTGGAAAAAGTGAAGTGTTCAATAATAGGGGAATGGTTAAATACATGGGGATCGAACCATTTGTTGGGGACTATGTGCTTGTATACCGCTCAATTCCTGTGTTCAAACCCTAGCCCCAGTAGGATGGGATTAGGCAGCGGGGCTTTGGGGAGGTGATTAGGCCATGAAGGTAGAGCCTCTCTGATGGGGTTAGTACCCTCATAAGAAGAGGAAGAGAGTTAGCTCTCTCTCTCTCCACCATAGGAGGATACAAGGTAAAGGCATCAGTCTGTAAACCAGGAAGAGGGCCTTCACTGGAACCCAGCCATATTGGTATCTTGATCTTAGAATCCCAATCCCCGGAACTGTGAGAAATAAATGTTTGTTGCTTAAGCCACCCAGTCTATACTATTCTATTATAGCAGCCCAAATAGACTAAGACATCACCCATACATAAAATGTTATGCGGTCTTTATATTTTATTATTTTGAAGTTTACCTGATAACTTGGGGAATATTGTTCTATTATATTCATTATAATGAAGAAGGACTGAAAATCTGCCTGCAGTGTGTAATGCCTATCTGGGAAAAAAATGTATAGAAAAAAGAGTGAAACTCTTATGTGGATCCTGAGAAAGGTAACAGAAACCCATGGGGGAGGGGAAGGAAAAAAAAAAAAAAAGAGGTTAGAGTGGGAGAGAGCCAAAGCATAAGAGACTGTTAAAAACTGAGAACAAACTGAGGGTTGATGGGGGGTGGGAGGGAGGGCAGGGTGGGTGATGGGTATTGAGGAGGGCACCTTTTGGGATGAGCACTGGGTGTTGTATGGAAACCAATTTGACAGTAAATTTCATATATTAAATAAATAAATAAATAAATAAATTTAAAAAAAATAATAAATCAGAAAAAAAAATTAAAAAAAAATTAAAAAAAAAAGAAAAAAGAGTGAAAGGGAATATAATAAAACATTAACAAGAGTTTCCACTGTTAGATAAGGATATGCATGGCTTCCATTTTTTTCTTTATATTTGTATTTTTTGTATCTTTCGTGTTTTTCAAATTATATCTAATTAACATGGATAAATTGTCATTTTAATAATCAAGAAAAGTATTATATTAAAAAGAGGAAAAATTTGGTATCCTCTCAAAACTGTCGGCTGAGCTAGCTTGCACTGAAAATGGAGGCCCCACCTGTCCGTTTAAAGAGGGTCATCCTGATCTCTGCGTGTTTCTCTGAGAAGGATTCCAGCTGGAGCAGGAGACGTGTCATCAGAGTGAACACACAGAATTTTTAGTCCCGTCAGCCATCAGAATCCTACTAAGTACAACAAGAATTAAAAAGGAAGAGGGTGAAAAAAAACCCTTGTAATTTTTCTGTTTTTTCAGTTTTTTCCCCTTCCCCCTCACTGTAAATTCTGTTAAGTTTAATCTTCACATTCTGCCCAATTGATATTCTGAAAAGGAAGATAAAGGGAGTTAGACATTTAGAACTTTCTTGATAAAGTTAATTAAAATGGCCCGGGAAAGGCATAGCTGAGATTTCTTTTTATCTAAGATGGAGATGAAAAGCCACGTATTTCCAGGATTTAATTGCACACTTGTGAGTCTATCGTTTCTAGTTTTGCTGGCAAAAAAAGTGCTTTCTCCTTTAGACCAAGTAGAAAATGACTCAAATCTTATCCATTTCTCTCCCCCTCCCCCCACTGCCCACCAAACAGGCTAGAAATCACAGTGCAGAATCAAGAAGAAAAGAGCTCGTCAGCAGTAGTGCTGGATGTTTCCTGTTTGTCCCTCTGGATACACTTTGCATCCCTTACCCTGTTCTCTGTCCAAGAAGACTGGCCTTTACAGACTGCATCCACGGTCCATGCCCTGTGCATTCCCGTTAGGTTTGGCCAATGGAAGGCACAGGCAGGAGAAGGTAAAGACCTTCCAGTATTTATTCCCCCGGCTCACTGCCTGCCGGGCCAGGGCTTGTCAGTGGCTGCATCTTGTAGGCAGCCTCTTCCAACAGCAACAGCTCTCTTTGGGTTCATGGCTGATTTCCTGCTGTCTCTTTCAAGAAGTAGGTCATAGTAACTTCCTGTTGATTCTAGCACCTGGGTGTTTTACCATCACTTGCTGATTTCCCTTAAACCTGCATGGTAAATAAATAGAGCCTGCATCAAACTCGGTTTTATCTCCTTTTTTGTATTTGCCCTCTCTTTCCTGCCAGGATGCTGAGCTTTAAAATATCTTCGGAGATAGTGCAGTTTCATTCTGTGTCATGACTATCCATGAGAATGTTCTGATAGCACAGATGAGCCCACTTTTTTTTTTTAAGTTTATTTATTTATTTTGAAAGAGAGAGAGAGAGTGCGTGCACCAGTCGGGGAGGGACAGAGAGAAGGGGAGAAAGAGAATCCCAAGCAAGCTCCACACTGTCAGCGCAGAGCCCGATGAGGGGCTCGAACCCACAAACTGTGAGAGCATGACCTGAGCCGAAGTCAAGAGCTGGACGCTTAACCGACTGAGCCACCTAGGAGCCACAATGAGCCCACTTTTTATAATTATATGGTTAGCAGAAGAGTTTGTGAACATCTCACAGTGTGACAATGGTCAGTCTTGTGCCCTTGGGATTTATAATAATGGATCTTAGCAACTGGGTTTCACAAAATACTGGGGAGTCAAAACAGAGGTGTGCTGGAATAATTTATTAGTAATAATGAAGAACTGAGTTTTGTGCATTAAACAAATAATAAGAATAGACATTGTTAAAAAAAAAAACAACGCTGTCATTTTTAATCACAGACATTCCAGTAAGCTTTCTTGAGATGTAGGGAAAGGAGGTAGAAAGTTCCAGCATATACACCTGAAGTTGCCTATAATTTGTATGTATCCTTATCTACATGCCATTCCATAGGAATGGCCCTGGCAATATGCCCCTTATCTTTTATGTAGGGGTGGAAAAAAGATGGGAAACTGTTGTTGGATCACAAAGCAATTCACTAAGGAATTTCTCTGACTCAGTAGTAGCTCTATAGTTTGTCATCCAAGTTTCCATCAGTCTGTGTAGTATAAAGTCACTAATATTTTAATTAACATTCACTGATAAGTGCCTTAGATGAATTATCTTATTTAGTCCTCATACCCATTCACATATTACCAATAAAGAGTTCATCAGTGGGCTGAAAGGGAGACGGGCTTTGAAGAACATGGCGTACCTTCACCAAGGAACTCTGTTTGGGGTCTCCTGGTGTGAATGTGAGCTGGGTGAAATGCAATACTCCTTACTGCTGAGGCTGAGACTAATAGATCTCAAACAGTGAATAGAGCAAAAGAGTTCAAATCTCTTGCTCTGGTCAGTTTAATCCAGTTAAATTATGAGATCTAGAGGATACTGGGATGAATGAAATATAGTTCTGCCCTCCAAGAATTGGAAGCCTAGTTGGTAGACAGAGAGATAAACAAATAAAGAGAGAACTGTAATAAAATGTGATTAAAATGATAATAGAACATGCTTAAAATTTAATAGGAAAACAGATGAGGGAGCAATTACATCTTTGGGAGGTAGAGGAGTTTCATGAAAAATTATGTACCAAAGGTGACAGTTAAGCTTGAGGGGTGTTAGGAGTTTCAATAGTGAAACTGGTGGAGAAAGAGGCGAGAGAGCCCAGCAGGGGTTTTCCTTCTTATTCTTACCAAAAGCTCAGAGTCTCCAATTGCCTTAGGTGTCAAATGGCTTTTTCAATATTGCATTTCCTATGATTTGTCTAGATTTCTTAGTCCTCTTTGGGTCTAAGGAATTAAAGTACCATTGAACGGGTGCCTGGGTGGCTCATTCAGTTGAACGTCTGACTTCAGCTTAGGTTTTGTGGGTTCAAGCCCTTCTTTGAGCTCTATGCTGACAGCTCAGAGCCTGGAGCCTGCTTCAGATTCTGTGTGTGTGTGTGTGTGTGTGTGTGTGTGTGTCTGCCCCTCCCCCACTTGTGTGCGTGCATGCTCTCTCTTTCTCAAAAATAAATAAATAAACATCTATTAAAAAAAAAAAGTACCATTGGTAAAGAAGCTTTGGTTGAAAGGAGAGCAGGCTGGTCTGGAGTAAAATCCAACCATTGATTGCTTTCAGCAGGGCCATGTACCAACCTGAGAAAACCATCTAGAGACCCCAAGTCTGAAATCTGACAGAAATGTATAGTCTGAGATGTGTACCACAATTCACAGGGCCTGCCTTTCACCTGGTTTTACAGATAGTCTTGGAGACAACTATCTACCGGAGATTTCTGTGGCCACATGGAGTTTGGATCATGAAAGTATTAGGGAAATATTAAGAAGAGAGAATTTATAGAAGGGATTTATCAACTCAATACTATTAGTCATAAGTATACTGTATTATATCAGACCCAGAAGAGGAAAGAGGATTTAGAAGATTGTCTAAGACGTCATGAAGATTGATAGAGTTTACTTGACTGAGAAAAGCAGACGAGTTAAATCCAGTTTTAGATTTTTAAATATGTGAGAGACCCGTGACTCTTATCTTTGCCCCCAGACAGATGTGAATTCTTTCTTGCTAAGACCCAAAGACCTTATTCACCACTGTCTTATGTCATCTTGTCTTAAACTCTAGACCTACTATTGTTTCTTGTTCTCCCAGTGTGGTCAATGGACATACACTCAAGTCATGCCAGTGAGACTTGCGGACTGGGCAAGGCAAAGGGAAATGAAAAGAAAATTGGGAATTTTTTAGAACCCAAAATCAAGTGCCTGGATCAGCTTGCCTTCAGAAAGTAATGGGTTGTAACAACACCAAAAAAGATATAACACTTAGACATAAATGTGCAGATTTTATAAGGGAAAAAAAACCTTTAAAACACTTTTAAGGGGCACCTGGGTGGCTCAGCCAGTTAAGTGTCTGACTTTGTCTCAGGTCATGATATTGTGGTTCATGGGTCTGAGCTCCACGTTGAGCTCTGTGCTGATAGCTCAGAGCCTGGAGCCTGCTTTGGATTCTGTGTCTCCCTCTCTCTCTGTCCCTCCCCCACTCACGTTCTCTCTCTCTTTCTCTCTCTATCTCTTTCCCTCTATCTCCCTCTCTCTCAAAATAAATAAACATTAAAAAAATTAAATAAAAACACTCTAAAAAGATATAAAAGTAAACTTAAATGGAAGGAAATCCCTGTTCTTAGATAGGATGATTCAGTATCATAAGCGTCATAGAGACACCAGGTCTTTCTAAGTTAATGTGATCCCTACAAAAATACCATTAAAACCCTTTCCTGGAACTATGCAAGTTGATAGTAAAGTTCATACAGAAAAACAAAACAAAACTTGCAAGAATAGTTGGAAAAACACTGGGGGAAAAGAGCTACTTACCAGATATTACAATGTACTTTATTATAAAGCCTCTGAAATTAAAACAACGTGATACTGATGCATGAGTAGATAGACCATTGGAATAGAATAGAATAGAAAGTTAAAGAATAGACCCAAATATATGTGGAAACATAATACACAATAAAGGTAGCATCTCCATTGACTAAGGCAAAAATAGATTTTTTTTTAATGTTTATTTTGAGAGAGAGAGTGAGAAAGAAGGAGAAAGACAGACTGCGTGTGAGCTGAGGAGGAGCAGAGAGAGGGAGACACAGAATTTGAAGTAGGCTCCAGGCTCTGCGCTGTCAGCAAAGAGTCCAACGTGGGGCTTGAACTCATGAACCGCGATATCGTGACCTGAGCCGAAGTCAGACACTTAACTGACTGAGCCACCCAGGCACCCCAGGCAAAAATAGATTTTTAATAAACATTGTGAGGACCACAGAATAGCTGTATGTAAGAATAAACTCCAGCTGGATCAAGAATGAAACCCCTCAGTGTTAGAAAATCTGGCTAACTTTCTCTTATAGGTATGAGGACATCCTTTCTAAATGCAACTCAAGGGGTGCCTGGGTGGCTCAGTCGGTTGAGCAGCCGACTTCGGCTCAGGTCACGATCTCGCGGTCTGTGAGTTTGAGCCCCGCATCGGGCTCTGTGCTGACAGCTCGGAGCCCGGAGCCTGTTTCAGATTCTGTGTCTCCCTCTCTCTCTCTGACCCTCCCCCGTTCATGCTCTGTCTCTCTCTGTCTCAAAAATAAATAAACGTTAAAAAAAAATAATTAAAAAAAATAATCCCCCCACTTTAAAAAAAAATAAATAAATGCAACTCAAAATTCAGATGTAACAAGACTGATAATTCAAGCTACCTAGAAATAAAATATACTTGCATGGTAAAATAAAAAAAAATCATGACAAAGTCATAAGATAACTGGGAGAAAACATTTGAAACAAATATCATAATTAAAGGACCAATCCTCCTAATGTATGAAAAGTAACGGGATGTGGGAGGTGAGAATGCTTCTCCAGCTTTTTCCTGACTTAATGTCAGTCTTCACCCTGAGTTTTCTATAGAGGCCCCAGTAATTAGCTTGTTCTTGGGTTGATCTGATTTAACATTTCATGGTCACTTTGTTGTTATTTTTTACTAACTTGTACTTTCACTCCCTGGGACCTGCTTGATTTATAAGTGTTTTCTCAGATCACATTCTGTGCTGGGCTCTGCACCTGGTGTTTTTCCTGGGCCAGTAATGACGACTGGTTTGCTGGGCTCTCATTTTGCTGTGGGTTCCTAGTGAGATCCGCCCCTGTGTGGGTGGTAGGAGGCTCAGGGAAGGGTGTTGGATTGAGAGAGTCCTTTAGCAGAGATTAATACATTCAAAAATACACTTAGCTTACAGTCTTGGGGATTCCTGGGTGTTATTAGACACAGAGGGCCCTTTCTTGGGTCCCAACAGAAATGGGTAAGTTTTCAAAGGAGGGGAATAAAATAAATAAGTTTTAGGTTATAGATACCTAAATCAAATCTTCATTTCCATTGTTGTTACTTGAGTAATCATAGTTGAATGCACACAGACTAAATTTCATTGCCATTGAAATAATTAAAGTGTCATGGATAGACAGCAGGAAGATAATGGTGTTCTGGAATGAGAATGTTCTGGAAAATTAAAGGAATGGTGCCCAAACTGCCCCACCCCCACCCCCTCACGATGCTGGGGAGCAGCTTTAACCAGAGATTCATGCTCACATCAGGTCAGACGAATGCATTTCCTGGAAGTGTATAGTCTTGTAGATCTTTGGTCTGGATTCTGAGCTAGACTGACCCATGACTTACCTGCTAATATGACTACAACAGCACTTTACATTAGTAGAGGGATTTCTATTTTTGAAAGCATTTCCACATTATTGATCTCATTGGATCTTCATATGACTCTGTGGAACAGGTAGATATTACTGTCTCCATTTTGCAGGTGGGATAACTGAGGCTGAGAAAGGCTAAGAGATATGAAGAGACAGCCCAATGGACGACTGGAGTAAGAATTGGGGCACCTGACATAGACTCCATTGACCTGTGGTTCCTGAGCAACTCAGTTTATATGAAGTTTTCCAAGCCCCAACTCCACCTTCAATTAAATGAGAAGTTTGCACAAGGTGGCCCTTGAGGCCCCTTCCAGGGTTACTGTTACCAGGAACTGGTTAGTGGAGGGGAAACAGCATACACTACCCCCCGGGGCTGCAAAGTTCTCCCCCTTCCTCTACCCCACACCGTACAGAACCAAGAACTCACTTGGGATGGGGGGTTAGCTTTTTCCTACTGCAGACTATGGATGGAAGGCATACACTCTCCTGCCCAATGACAGGAAATTTTTGAAGTTTATTTTATTTTTGTGTGTGTGACTTTTTCAATTCCTCCTATGTAGTTTTTATTAATGTTTTTTAATGTTTGTTAATGTTTATTAATTAAGCTTTATTGTGTTTGCTTCGGCAGCATGTATACTAAAATTGGAATAATAAAGAGAAGGTCAACATGGCCCCCCGCACAAGGATGGTGTGCAAATATTTTCCAGCTTTATTGAAGTAGAATTTGCACACCATGAAATATATCCATTGAAAGTATATAATTCAATGTGTTTTTAAAATAAGTTTATGGAGTTGTGCAACCGTCACCACAATCCAGGCTTAGAACTTCTCCTTTATCTTAAAACATTCCTTTGGGCTCACTTACATCAGTCCCCACTCCCTTCTCCAGCCCCAGGCCACCCCAGATATGCCTTCTGGGTCTACAAATGTATCTTTTCTGGACATTTCACATAAATAGAATCATGCAGTATGTAGCCCTTTCCACCTGGCTTAACTCAGCATAATGTTTTTAAGATTCATTACATGGTAGTACATCCATATTTCATTTCTTTTTATGGCTGAATAATATTCCATGGTATGGATATACCACATTTTGTTTATAGGCTATCAGTTGGATATTTGGGGTGTTTCCACATTTTAACTATTATGAGTAATGCTATCATGGACATTTGTGGACAAGTCTCTGTGCAGACATATGTTTTGTATTTCTCTTGGGTAAATTCCTAGAAGTAGAAACGCAGGTTTGTTTTCTTAAGTTTTTATGCAGTATTTGGACCTCTGCCTTTAATCTTTATACTTAAATAAAAGATTCATAGGAAATGTGTGGGAGGGAAATGTGTAGCCTGTTTTTATAGGCTATATTAATGCCTGGTAGCTGTTTGTTTGTTTTGTTTTGTTTTGTTTTGTTTTTTAGGCAGGTTTCATGCCCAGTGTGGAGCCCAATGTGCTGAGATCAAGCTTCAGACGCTTAACCAACTGAGCCACCCAATGCCTGGTGGCTTTTACAAGAGTGCAATCTATCTTGAATCTAGTATAATCTAGTATAATCATACAGAGTTGCTAGGGCTGATTTGTGTCCTTCCAGAACTCCTATGTTGAAGCCCTAACTGCTGGTACCCCAGAATGTGACTGTATTTGGAGATAGGGCTGTTGGAGAGGTGATTAAGGCTAACTGAAGTCATCAGAGTGGGACCCTAATCCAATATGATTGGTGTCCTTATAAGAAGAGGAAGAGGGATGACTGGGTGGTTCAGTCAGAGAAGCTTCTGACCCTTCATTTTGGCTCAGGTCATGATCTCGCTGGTTGTGAGTCTGAGCCCCATGTTAGGCTCTGCACTGACAGTGTGGAGCCTGGAGCCTGCTTGGGATTCTCTCTCTCTCTCAAAATAAATAAACAAACTTAAAAAAAAGAGAGGAAGAGGAAGAGACCCTAGAGGTGCCTGCACACAGAGCAAAGCCCATGTGAGGACACAGCAAGTATGGGGCCATCTATAAGACCCAGAGACAGGCCTCAGGAGAAACCAAACCTACCCTCACCTTGATCTTGGACTTCCAGCCTCTAGAACTGTGAGAAAGTAAATTTCTGTCGTTTAAGCCATCCAGTCTATGGAATTGTGTTACGGTAGCAACAAACAAACGTCGAGGACTAATACACTGTCCTACATGTTGCTTTGCAGGGCCTTCGGGAGGCCCTTCACACAGAGTTTTCTCTAGTGAAAACGAGCACTCTGTTGGGCTTCGTGCCCTCCTTTCACAGCTGGCTTTTATTCTGTTCCTTCATGGGGGGGGTAGGGGGCTCCTCCTTGCCTTACTCTAGGTCACGGTCACATCTCCAGTTATTCCCCAGGGGGACTGAGCCCAACGCCCCCCCTCCACGAATACTTTCTCCCGTTTGGAAGCAGTTCTCCTCAGAACCCCCATCTATCTGACTCTGCCTTTCTATGGCAAGGACCCCCGCCCCTGTCTTCCAGCTACTGGGGACATCTTATCCCTCGTGTTAGAGGAAGAGCTCCTTGGGACAGGGAAAGTGCCATTTGCATTTACTGGCCTTCAAACCTAACCTCGGGCTCCATGTCCGGCACAATCAGAGTTTTTTTAGTTAATTAAAACCGACAGCTCCAACTACGAAAATGTTGAAGTTTCAGAGCTCTGTGAAGGCATAAAATACTGGTTAGTGAAGTGTGAGGAGAACAAGAATGGCTACAAACGCGGAAACAGCAAAGTGCATACGTGGGAAAGTCAGCGCTAGTGACCTTCGACTGAGTCACTTGTCCACACCAAACCTCAGCTGCCGTATCCCCAAGGGAAAAGGTTGATCTAGCAAAGGTCTGTTTTATGGTGAACATTTTAGGCCCCTCCAGCTCTTGGTGAGGGCCGCAGGATTCCTGTCTTTGACGTGTCTCTCTGGTTATGTGGCTGGCTGGAGAAGTTCAAGGTCTAAATCACACTGCAACTCAATTAAAAATGAACTTAAAATGAATTTTGTGTTTCCGTTTTCCACGTAGAACTTTTCCAAGTATATTCAATTTAGTTAGAAGTGCTAGTGATTACCTTCTGGTGGCCCAAACCCTTAGGAGGCAAAGAAGATATAGGAACCTATATCACCCTCCTTTTGACAATGAACAATTTTATTTTATTTTTTTAAAAGTTTTTAAAAATTGTTTATTTGCTTTGAGAGATAGATGGAGCGCGAGCAGGGGAGGGGCAGAGAGAGGGGGAGACACAGAATCTGAAGCAGGCTCAGGCTCTGTGCTGTCAGCACAGAGCGGGACGCGGGGCTTGAACCCACCAATGACGAGATCATGACCTGAGCTGAAGTCGGATGCTTAACGGACTGAGTCATTCAGGTGCCCCGACAATGAACAATCTTGAAGAAATGTGCACACATGCGTGCACGCACACACACACACACACACACACACACACACAACTAGCTTGGAACTTTAGAGCATCATGTTCAAATCAGACTCCATCAGAATGCTTTGTGTGGGAATTAACACCATGAAAGAGAATAAATCACGAAAATTCCCCAAATGATAAGAAAAGAAAAGCGTGTGTGGTAAACAGCCCCAGAAGAGGCTGTGCAAGTGGCCCCTGACTTTCTTGGCCCGAGTTTTCACTTCTCCCTTGGGTTTCTTTCACATTTCCTCCACTCTTCCTACCCTACAGTCTCCAAGGATTTGTAGATCTTTATTTCTTTAGGCGGAGGCACAGACAAAAATGCTTTCCTTCCTTTTCACTCAGCAAACCTTTGAGAAAAATGAAAAACTAAGAGCGAGAGAGGAAGGGAGGTGGAGTATAGGGTCAGTATAGGGTCTCTGGTCCCCAGGCAATTAAATCCCTACCCCAGGCTGGCCAGCCCTCTGGAAAGCGCATAGACCCATGATCCTTTTCTTGTCTTCTGCTGGTCTATAACCACGAGTCTACACTATCTCCCTGCTTCAGGATGAATCCGCCCAATTACCCTGAACCATCAGTGGCAAAGGAAGACCAGTTATGTACCCTTATGTGGCCTTTAGGAAGTTCCCTGATCCTCAGTAAACTCCCACCAACATTGTTTTTCTTTCGCTTCTATTTATAGCTCTTGTTTCATCTGCTGAGCATCAATAATTGACCCGGTTAAAACCCAATTCCTTTCAGTTTCTTTCTCAGTCCGCATCTAGTATAGATGTTCTAGCCTGCAAATGGTGGGGAAAAGCAGATTTCCAGCCCTGATCATTATGGCAAGACGTGGTTTCCTTTCTCCCCCGCTCTATCTGATGGGAAGGGTCTCTTTGGTAAAGAGTGTGGGACTTTGTAAGTAAAATAATGTATTGGGGTTAATGTGTTGGGCTCCTCTAATCATATGCTTCTACATCAGAGATTCTGATAGGAATATAAAGACGAATGTCGTACAGTCTTTGCCTTTGAGAAACTCAAGACTGAAAAAAAATACATAAGCTCAACAAGAGGAAAGTCATTGTCTTTTGTAGTTGTACAGAGACTTTACCTCAAGAATATTTAAATTAATTTTATTGTTTACCTGGGGCTAAAAGCAGTTCCCCTCTTGCTAAAGTTGGCACAACGCTGCCAGGGCTTTGCCTGCATGGGTCAGGGGTCATTTTATAAGGGTAGTTAGCAAAAAGGGGCTAGCTCTGAGCTCTCTATATTAGGCACTTGATTCAATTTGAGTTCCGAGTTAATTCCCTTCATTAAGAAAATAATTCCGGGATTGCTTCACTCTGTCCTTCTAAGTGTTCCTTGGGGTGACTTCCTCTGGATTTGGCCTTACAAGTAGCCCACCCAACCCACTTGGCTGGTGCACCCTCCTTAGAGGTCTCCCTGAGCAGAATTTAGAATCAATGCAGCAAGAAGCTTCTCAGAGCAGTTTGGCGCACCCAGCCTCTCTGGAGAGGATAGTCATTCATTCATTCATTCATTAAAAGGATGTTTATTGAGTGCCTATTATGTGCCAGGTGTTATCCCTAGAGCGCTGAATTCAATTGGCAAGTTCCAACCCTTCCCTTCGAGCTCGCTGTCAGAGCCAGCAGACCAAAGGAAGACCAAAGACAAACAGTAAACTTAAGGAACTGAAAATAAATGGGACAATTATAAATCATGATGTGAGCCAAGGAGGAAACAAACAGGACACGGATAGAGAAAACCAGGGTCAGGGGCATGGACCATATGTGGCTGTCAGGAAGGCTTCTCAAAGGAGGCAAAATTCGAACTAAAGCCTAAAGGATGAAGAAAGCGTCTGAGCTGGGAACCGGTGTTGAGGTTTCCTAATGGGAGGAACAGCACGCTCAAAGACTGGGAAAAGGTTGTCAGATCCCAGGAAACAGAAGAAAGCCAGTGAGGTGGGGCTTTGGGCAATGCTTCCTTACCTTGTGCCTTGGAGGCTTGAGGATTAAACACCAGGCAGTGCAATTGCCTGACGGTCAGGAATTGGGACAAACGTCTCTTTCTCTACCTACCTGTACTTTTCTCTGCATTTTTTTTTCAGACACACTTACTAAAAATCAGAGGATCCACATGTGCATACACAGGGACATAAAGGATGAAAAGAAAATTAGAGGTGAGGAGAGGAGGGAAGGAATAATTGGAAGTGGAGGGGCATATGGTTCTCTTAGAGACATCATAAAACATAACCCTTTAAAGGTAGACTCAACGTCACAAGATCTTATTTTATTGTTTTATTTTCTTAAAACTCAGTTTGGAAAGTAGGCAATTAAAATATTCAAATTAAGAAGCCAAAGTAAATCACAATTATGAGCTCTAAATCTACTTGGATTCCCCCGTCCCCTTTTAAAATGTAGAATCACATTTCCTGTCCACATCCATTGAAACCAGAGCAACAAAATTGTTTCCCATGGAAGGAAGATAGGGAGGGGTCTTCTCACAAAATGTCCCCTCAACCAGAGTTCTCAGAAGATCATGCATTGGACAGTCGGATTACTCATATGGGCATAAGTTCAGAGAGGAGTTTTGAAATGAATTACAACAGTCGGAGAAAAGAGAAACCATCCGGAAAAGGGTATCTTTTACTCTGAGCAGGGCAAGCTATCAGTCGTATGATTTGTCAAATCTGTAAACACACAGCACAGGTCTTCGTTAGAGATTGCAATGGGGAGCTCAGAGGGCCAGGGGCAGAGAGAAGGCCCCTGGAGGGCAGGGGAAGAGTTCACCCAGGTCAGGAGGAAAGGGGCTTCCTAATCCTCTCCAGCTACTCCCCAACCAGATGCACATATAGGAGGGAAATCTAAAGCTGTCCCTTTCTCTGACCAGTCTCCACTGTGGAGGCATTAGATAGTTGGGCTCAGGAAGGACCAGCGTAGCAGATAAGAATTAGGCCTTCCCCGGGTTCTGTCTCTATGTGTCTTTTCACCAGCAATAAATTAGAATTTGACTCCCCGGTGGACACCACTGGCGTCCAGTCACCTAATACATTTCAAGACCACCCTGACGGAATTTCCAGATGCCCTTAAATCAAGCCAAATCCTCAAAAAGCTGCCGACTTAGACTGTGCCATCTTCTATGGTTTTGATTAAACGATCCTAATTAAATTTCTTACCACCGTAGAGCATGTGGTCTGGGAATCGGATTTAATTTGATTTATTAAAATAATGAATCTTTTGAGTGAAATTTATATCTGTTTCATTATAAATTAATATTACAAATTTATATCTGCTTCAACCATAGATGGTTCACTCTGAAGTCTGACCGGGAGAGGGCTTTTCCCTTCATTCTTTCCTCATAAACAAAGACCATGTAGCTTCCTGCCCCAGTTTCCTAAGGGGAAGCCCAAATGGCAGCCAAAGTAAGAAGTAAAGCAGCAGCAGCAGCAGCAGCAGCAGCAAGGCCAGGAACGGGGGAAGAGAGCCAAACACACCCAAGGGACTATGGGAGGACGTGGGGGGAGAGCGAGGGGAGAGTGAGGAAACCAGAGAGGAAGGATAAAGTTAGACTCAAGGGGAGCAGGTGATAACTCTTCCACCACCGTCTGAATTTTGCATTTAGCGTGAGTGTAAGACTTTCTGTCAACTAGTGAACTAGACCTTCCTTGCCTTGCAGCCGTTAGGATGACACTGAGTCACATGCCAACTCCTAGAGCCAGGAGGGTGGGTGGGGTCTCTTGTCAGGTCAATCCATCACTTCCCTCCCTTGGCCTCCTTTTCTTCTTCATTTGGCCCTTTTGCTAAGCAGCTTTGGCAGGAAGGAACTTCACTCTCTCAATATCCATTTTACGATGTCAGAGAAACACTCTGATTAACCTTCTTTGGGTAGTCCAGAAACGATAGCTCCCAATGTCCGCTGACCACAGTGAGGACACTGGCGTGGTTAGTATGGGAGGTTGTGGGGGTAAAGTGGGCCACTTTAGCACCAGCTTGTGGAAGCTGAGCAGAGTTAGCTGTTAGTGGTGCACGACAGGAAGCTATGGTAAGTTTTAACCAGAGAGAGGCCCTGATGAAATGGTACCAAGGGAGCTCACTTTGGTAGAAGTATTTTGATTTTATTAGGGAGAGGAATAATTGGAGGTCCATATGCAACAAATGAACCTTGACCCATATTTCTCACTTAGTATAAACATTAACTCCAAATAGATCATAGACCCAGGGGCGCCTGGGTGGTTCAGTGGGTTGAGGGTCTGACCCTCGATTTTCGCTCAGGTCATGATCTCATGGTTCATGAGATCAAGCGCCCGGTTGGGATCTGTGCTGACAGTCAGGAGCTTGCTTGGGATTCTCTCTCTCTCTGCCCCCTCACCCACTAGTTCTCTCTCTCTCTTTCTCAAAATAAATAAACATTTTTAAAAAAATGGATCATAGACCTAAATATAAAACCTAAAACTATAAAACTTCTAGAAGAAAACATAGAAAACCTTTGTGACTTTGCATTATAGAAAGATTTCTTAGCCATGACACCAAAAACAAGATCCATAAAAGAAAACGTCAGGAGACAAGAAGAGCAGCGTGTTTTTCTTTTGTTGGGTTTTGTTTTACTCAGTTATGAATCATTTGCTACAGTTCTCACCTTCAAGTTTGATGGAGCTATGCATTCTTGGAAAGCAGAAAGGGTGTTTTGATGATCATTGTATTTTCAGGGTCTGGCACCATATTTGGCACATCATGGACACACAATAAATATTGGTTAAATATATGAATAAGCAAAATGTGGGATGATCACAAGATGGCCAAAAGGAAATTCTCTGAACAGAAACATGAATCAGAATTCCGGTGAGAGAACGGAGTGTCGTGATAATAGAAGCAATGCTTCTATCTATTATGTAGAGGCCGTGGGAAAGGCTGTAGGAGGCCATGTCTTCCCAAGGGCAAAGTGTAGACACAGAGGAGAAGGTGCTTGGGGTCGCCCAGTATTAGAGGCTGGGAGGATTAAGGGGGTTGGGAGGTGCTGTGGAGGAGACGAGAAAGCAGGATTGAAGAGGGAGGAAGTGGGCTAGGGGCATTCAGGATCACGCAAACCAAGGGAGGAAGTGTCTCAAAGAGTGAAGGGTCCAGAGTGTCAGTTACAGAATGAGACTGGGTAGAATTTCTCTCAAGAGGAAGTCCCGGGTGACCTTACAGAGAGATGGTTTCTATCACATGTAAAATTTGTATTAATAGTCAATAGAAAACATATCAAAATAGAGGAAACAGTACAGAAATTAATAAACTGTAGAACAGGTCTCTGTCGATTTAAGGCACCCAACATAAGCGAGAGCAAACTTTGGCTTCCCGTGTCCTTGTCAAGAAAATGTCATGTGAAACTTGACGTGCGAACATCATTTTAAAAATGGGCAAAACTTGACACTGTCACCTTCCTCAAATACTGTGGGTTTTGTGTTTTTCTTTTTTCATTCTTTTACTTTTGGGAATAAAGAAAATAGCTACAGAGAATTCTAACAGAGGAGCCATATATTCCCATCTAAGCCAACTATTTTGGAAACAGAGGCCATCCAGACTGGGTTAATGAGGTATTAATTCGAAGCAGCAACAGCCTTCATTAATAATAACTTGATATCAAGAAGAGTCTCTGACGTAAACTAGAACTCAGATGACCAGTTGAGAGTCCAGTACAGAACTTGTTAATAAAAGTGAACTTGGGGTTCCACTTGAAATGGGGATTATTTACTCGGCTAAATGTGCTGATGCACCAAAGAATGATTATGGAGCATAAAGGATTCATTTATTTGATGGAGAATAAAAGGCCAATTCATTTCACCGAAATGTGTGATAGGTGCTAGAGGAAGGATAAGAATGCCCTACGTTTGGGGGCGCCTGGGTGGCTCAGTCGGTTAAGCGGCCGACTTTAGCTCAGGTCATGATCTCGCGGTCTGTGAGTTCGAGCCCCGCGTCGGGCTCTGTGCTGACAGCTCAGAGCCTGGAGCCTGTTTCAGATTCTGTGTCTCCCTCTCTCTGACCCTTCCCCGTTCATGCTCTGTTTCTCTCTGTCTCAAAAATAAATAAATGTTAAAAAAATAAAATAAAATAAAATTGACTACATTGAACATGTAAAAAACATTAAAAAAAAAAAAAAGAATGCCCTACGTTTGCATGCAAACAGATACCAAAACTGTCTTATTGAGTGGCTTGCTTCAGATATACAACCAGAGGACTCTGAGAAAGGACTCTGTTGAAACAACAGTAAGAAATTCTACAGCCTAAGAAATACCGCAGGGAGAGAGGAGTTAGAAATAGTGATAGTTTAAAGTTCAATTATAACAAAATTATTAGTAACTTAATAGTAATAGAGAGGGAAACAAAACAGTAACTCCTTAAAGAGGACTGACCAAAATATCCCAGAAGAGCAATATAAAACATGCCCATTTGTTTTTAGGCTTCTTATCGTTATAAATTATGGACTATCAAAGCAATAGCAAACCCATTAATCAAGACTGTAAACAATTAAAATCTTTTTCCAGATCCGGGAAAGCATCAAAATGATCAAGACAGTGCCAAAAAAAAAAAAAAAAGGGAACATAAATTTCAGCCAGCTCTTTGGATCTGGGAAGTGTTTAGGCTAACCAGCCAAAAAGTCAGAGAGCAAAAAGTCTAAACTAAGCTGATAACAACTGATCATTAATTAGAACTGAAGCCAACTATCTCAGTCTAGAGAAATATCTTGGCTACTCAGCTAAGAGCCAGAAAGCCAAAGGTCCAAGTTGGGTTCATGATAATTAATCATAGGCAAAGCCACTGCCCAGAAAAGCCCCTATTAATGAAGGGGCGCCTTTGAGAAGAAGCAGCTCCAAGAGAAGCTGGCAGGGACACCCCTTTGTATAGTAGGGATAGGGGACCCTTTCCACTCTGCTTAGAAGTTTCATCTAAGGCTGAAGCCCTGGAATTAATAATCATGTATAACAGATTCTAGCATTAAAGGGACAAACTGAGCAGCTGATAACTCATCTTTATTGGAAGGTTTTTTAAAAATGAGATTCAGATCTTTGAATTTCATTGAAATAGGAAGAAGGTACACATAGGAGAGCAAGGGAGCAATAATGGAGATTATTTATATAAAAGGTGTCCAAAGGGAAATGAAATGTTGATAGCACCAAAAGTCAGCCACCAAAAGGCAATATGTAAAAACGACAGTATGTGAGTGTGGGAAGTAACTGTGGAAGGGTAGTTTAGAGGGGATTTAAGAATTGGATGTCATTTATAAGTTCATGCATATTGATGTTTAAATTCATTTCTGCATCTGTAAGAAAGCATTTTTCCTATTTAATTAGAGAAGGCACAAGTACCTTCTCATGCACACATCCCCTTTCCTTCTAATATCGTATTTCATGGTTTCTGAGCTGCACGTTATTTTCACATTTTAATATCTCTGAAGTCAAGAATGTTTCCGACAGTCAATGACATGTGACAATTACTTGGAAGTGTTTTTACTTTCTTATTGCTACCCAAACAACGACATTTTTTACAATGGATGCCGTTTAGATATGATGTCGTTCACGTATAGCCCCTTGCAATGCGTGGTCCCCACGCAGCAGATGAACGATGTGGCTGCACATCCCCTGCTTCCTGCTGCAGAAGAGGACCCCAGCCCTTTCCCTTGGGGTCTGAAATGCAGAGAGCTGGGGCATGCTTGAGGGCCACTGATGCATGCATAGCTAAGCAGTTCCAAGAAAGGCTTGCATGGTCTAATGCGGAAGGAACAGGGGTGTTCTGGACATGCTCTGGGTCTTTGCACACAATGCAATTTGTGATCTTGCCAGCTCATGCTGTATGGAGCACAGTTTCTCTTTGGGAACGTAGGGGGGGTGTTGGGCGGCGCTTGGATTCTTTCCTCACACTATACACCTATTTTCTGCTAATGACTCATTAAAGCATCATAATAACACAGTAAAGTTGGCACTGCAGTATCCTCCCCATTTCACAGATGAGGAAATGGAGGGTCCCCTAGGGTGGGTAATCTGCCATAGACCGCACTGTTGATAAGTGTGGAGGTCAGCTCTTGGATGCAGGTCCGTGTGGCTTCAGAGCTCATGCACTTGACCATTATATCACCCTGACTCAACCAAGACAGTCTTTGGACAAGAAACAGTGTTGGTGATTCTATAAAGATTGTGTAGGAGAGGAGGAGAGAAAAGAGAATGGGGAAAATTGATTTTAAACAAGAAGAGTAGGTACAAATAAGGAAGACACTCATCCTCAAGCTTTGATTCCATCTCTGATTGCGTGTTTTCATCCCACGAAGGTGGCTCTGTGGACGGAGGGGCTGGTGGCTATGAACACACTGCTTCTATATCCATGTATGGAGACCCCAGGAACCTAAACGAGCAAACTATTAGTCCCTGGGATTCAGATGGTGCAGAAAAGTACCACTTTCCCACCACCAAAAGGTACAAGTTTTATTCTTAGAAAAGTTGATTAAAATTCTGTCTTAATTGTCCAAAGAAGGACTCGAACACTATATTCAAGTCTGAACTCCATGTGTGAATGTATGTGGAGTGTATGTGCATGTGTGTGTTCAGAGATACATGCCATGTTAAGAGCTATAAAATATAATTACTTGGATAAGCTTGAACATGTGTGATATTTCACAAGTACCACTCTGATACATCTAGGTCATGTTTACATATTTTAAGACACATTAGGGTAATTTCCGTTGGGGAAAAATGTGCATTTTTTCCCAAATTCTATGCAAATGGTAATTTTGAATGCGTAAGTACATTTTTGGTTAAAGAGAACATCACTGTCACTTAATATATTACTGGAGATATACACAGATGTTGTTTATGTTTGTGCTTTATGTAAATTGCCTTTCAGTGGAGGAGAAATGTATACATAAGATTTAAACTTGCTATGTTTTACATACTTAGTTTGTGTAGTTTGTTTATACTTCACGAAAGCAAATACAGGAAAGCAATAGAAACCAGCATATTGCATCAAACTTTCTGATGGTTTTAAATTAAATGCCCTGAATTTGTGAACCTTAACAAATGCTGAGAAATTATGAGGTAATTTAGGAAAAGTTTGTCTTCCACTGCACTCCCTGTATATTGGCTTCAGTGGTTAACTGATCCTCTCACTATTCCCTGATGCGGTTATTTCTACCATCGTTTCTTTGTTCATGGTATCTCTTCAGATCCCATCTCTGTCTCAGAATGCGCTTTCTGTGACCTCATCATATCTTACTTGTATTAGTTTTCTTGCAGCTTCTGCAATAAGTAACTACACACTTGGTGGCCGAAACAACAAAATTTGTTCTCTCGAAGTTCAGGAGGCCAAAGATCTGAAATCAGTTTCACTAGGCTGAATCAAGGTATCAACATGGCCTTTCTCCTGCAGGAGGCTAGGGGAGAATCCATGCTTTGCTTTTTTTTAGTTTCTGGTGGCCGCGAGCCATTCTGAATTTATGGCCATATCCCGCCAGTCTCTGTTTCTGTGGTCACATTGCCTCTCTAATGTGTGTTTAACACCCCCCACCCCCCACACACCTGTGTTATATGGGCACTTGGGAATGGATTTGGGTCACCTAAGTAATCCAGGGTAATCTCTCCACGTTAAGATACTTAACTGAGTCATATCTCTGAAGATCTCCCCTTTGTTGTAATGTTTACAGGTTCCAGGGATTAGGACCTGAGACCTTTGGGTGGCCTTTATTCAACCTACGATACTACCCATTCTTCTAACCCATCTCAAATGCCACCTTTTCCATGAAGTAGGAAAATGGAAAAACATCTGAGCTGGGAGCCAGAAGAGCTAGATCCTTGTTTTGACTTAGAACTAACATGCTTTGTTACTTTAGGCACCTCACTTCTCTAGACTCAGTGTCCTTTATTGTAAAATAGATGCATTAGATGCAATTCTGTCAATTGGGTGCCTTGGCATTTTGGGGTGTGGAGGACTTTAATACACTTAGCATCCCCGGCCCTAAATATCAACAGGGATCCCAGTCAACATGACATCCCCACCCATATTTGCCAGTATCTTGGGGTAGGTGGGGAACAATATTGCCCCAGTTGGCAGCCATTAAAATAAGAGAGCTCTAAGATCCCTTTTCAAAAGAATAGTACATTTATTGCTGATATTCCCTTCTGATTTAGAAGAAATGTCATGCCAATTAAAAAATATTGAAAAATAGCTTAAGTACCAACAAGAAAGAAAATCATCCAAGATAATTGCAACCAGCATTTTGACATTATCCAGTCTTTTAAAAATCTACTTTTATACATTTTAAAACTCTGATTGGATCTCACCATACATTCTGTTCTGTAACTTATCTGTTGCTCTAGACCATAAACTACAAACATTCTTCCATGTCATGAAATACTCTTCTGAGATGATTTTTAATGAATCTTACTATTTCATATATGTCTTTGAGGTAACACACTGAATCACATCACTCTGATCCTATGAATACAGTGTATCTTTTCTTCTTCTCCTGTTTTTGGCACCAGATTATAGTGTGCCTTTTATTCACCATTTTTTAATTTTTTTAAATTTTAATTTTTTTTAATGTTTATTTATTTTTGAGACAGAGAGAGACAGAGCAGGAACGGGGGAGGGTCAGAGAGAGAGGGAGACACAGAATCGGAAGCAGGATCCAGGCTCTGAGCTGTCAGCACAGAGACCGACGCGGGGCTCGGACCCACGAACCGTGAGATCATGACCTGAGCCGAAGTCAGATGCTTAACCGACTGAGCCACCCAGGTGCCCCTCACCATTTTTTTTTTAAGTGAGTGTATAAGATCATAAAATCCTTGAGAGCAAGTACTGGAAAAAAAACTAACTTGAAAGGCTCTTGGGTGGCTCGGTTGGTTAAGTGACTCTTGATTTCAGCTCAGGCCATAATCTCACTGGGCATGGAGCCTGCTTAGGATTCTCTCTCTCCCTCTGCCCCTCTCCCCAGCTTGCACGCTCCTTCTCTCTCTCTCTCTCTCAAAAAAAAAATCTAATTGGAATAAAAATCAACTAAATGTTGGAAGCAAATGAAAGATCTTTAAACCCTTCCTATCTAAATATATGCTTCTCCCCCTGGGTTCTATCCTGGGGGTGGAGATATCAACGATAATTATACATAATACTTACGTAGCATCTTTATGTGTGAGGCACAGTCTAAGTGTTTGACAGCTATTTATTCAGTTAATCTTGGCAAGCAGTCTTAGAAAAAGAGGGTGCCTGGGTGGCTCAGTCGGTTAAGTGTCCAACTATTGATTTTGGCTCAGCCATGATCTCGCAGTTCATGAGTTTGAGCCCCACGTTGGGCTCCGTGCTGACATTGTGGAGCCTGCTTGGGATTCTCTCTCTCTCCCTTTCTATCTGCCCCTCTCCTGTTCACATGTGCACACACACACACACACACACACACTCTCTCTCTCTCTCTCTCTCAAAGTAAATAAATAAACCTTGAAAAAAAAAAAGCTTTAAAAAAGAAAAAAAATGGAGGGACAGAGAGACCAAGTAACATGGCCACAGGCCACTCAGCTAATAAGTGGCAGAGTGGGGATTTCAGCTCAGGCGGTGTGGCTCTTGATGCCTGCACTCTTATCCACTGAATAACCATACAGACTCTTAACAAGGCAGAGGGAGAGAGAGAGAGAGCGAGAGAGAGAGAAATGGGGAAACTGTGGCGGATGGGGACCTTGCCTCTATCTCTCAGGAGGAGACGAGTCATTCTGTGTCACGTGGGTGACGGTGTAAGCATTTGGCACACTTTGGGTGCTTCTTTTATATTGATTTAGCTGGGTTAGACACCATCAGCAAAAAGTGTTCTGTTATTTCTGTTCTAGAGCACTGTTTACTTCTAAGCTAAGAGAATCACTTGATTTTTCTAGTTAGGTATAAAGTCGTGTTTGAGACCTGGGTTATTTGGCAACTTATTTCTGATTTTCTTCCTTCCCATGTTTTAGTGCCTTCTCAAGATTAGCACCTCAGGCTGTTGTGCAGCTGGCCTGCCCTTGGGCTAGCTCCTTCTGGAAGCTGGGGGTGATGTTTCTCTGGCCGCCTCTGGCATCTGTTGAGGAGTGAGCACTCCTGCTTCTCTCTCTCATCAGCTTGTTGACTGATGTTAAGAGTGACCTTCTCTGGGGGTGCCTGGCTGGCTCAGTCAATAGAGCATGCGAGTCTTGATATTGAGGTTGTAAGTTCAAGTCCCACACTGGGTGTAGAGATTACTTAAAAATAAAATCTTAAAAAAAAAAAAAAAAAGAGTGACACTCTCCAAACTAGAGAAATGGATGGTAGACGGTCAGGCCAAATATTATTTAAATGCCAATAAAATGCTTCACAATAGGAATCATTTTAAAATGTTATTTGTGTTGTTTAAATGTCATTCATGAATAATTATACCATCAGTGATGGCATGGTTCTCTGTTTGGAGGGATCACATTATATTTTTATTTTTATTTTTTGGAGGGATCACATTAAATAAACAGATGAACAAAAGATCTCTAGCATCTCGTTTTGGTTCTTAGAATTTCCATCTCTCTGCTTACATTGTCCATCTGTTCTTGCCTGCAGTCTACTTCATCCATTAGAGCCCTTAGCATATTAATCAGAGTTTTAAATTCCCAGTCATAATTCCAGTATTTCTGCCATGTTTGGTTCTGATGCTTGCTCTGTCTTTTCAAATTGCCTTTGTTGCCTTGTAATTGTTTTTTCTTGATAGCTGGACATGATGTATGGGCCAAAAAGAACTGTTGTAAATAGGCCGTTAGTAATGTAGTGGTGAGGTGTGGGGAGGGTAAGCGTTGGACAGCCGAATGAGCAGGGTTCAGTGTTTTAGTGGGGCCTGTGCTCCTGAGCTGTGACCCTCAGGACTGCTCTGCATTGTTTTCTCTCCCTTTAGAGGGGGACAAGATGACTAGATCAGCTACAGTTCAGTATTTCCCTTCCTCAGGCCGTTAGGCTCTGGTTAACCAGTTTCCCTCGATAGAGGCCTTATTAAGAAGGACAGAATGCTGTGGCCTCCTTCAGAATGATTCCTTTTCTCTTCCCCCCGCTGGAAGTTCAAGGGGATTTTTCTCTGATATTTGTTGTGGGAGTCTGGTCGAGCTCCAGGAGGTCACAATATGGCGGAGGTCTCCCTATCACCGGGTATCTTTGGAGATTTTTAACTCTCAGACCTGGCTCCCCTGAGCCTCCAGCAATTTGCCAATCATACTTCCCAGTTCCCATCCAGCCCTGGTTCTTACCCTGGTTTCCCCTCAGGAGTCTCTGCTCTGTCAGCCACAATTCCCTATATATGCCTTTTGTTTCTCTGGTCCCAAGGGAAAGCATTTTGCTCTGTGTCTCCTCCTCTCTCTGGATCCACAAAGGGTTGTTGATTTTTCAGTCTGTCCAATTCTTACTTGTTACAGGGAGAGTGGCTGCTTCCCTACCCCTTACAAATGGAACCAGAATAAGATGAAGTGTCCAGAGGAACAAGAAGAATGTTTCAAGTTCTGCCCTCATGGAGCTTATTCCCTAGAGGGAAAGTGGACAAAAACCAAACAAACATAGGCTAGTCTCCAGTGTAGCGATGGCCATTAGGAAGAAAACTAAAGTGGCAGCAAGAAGACAGAGAGGCTGGGGCTGGGGAGGAGGAGAGTGGCTGTTCGGATAGGATAGCTAGTGACTTGTGAGCAGAGCCTGGAAAGCAGGAGCAAGCCACACGGATAGCTGAGAAGGACCTGAAGGCTGGGGAACCTCATGAGCTTGAGGTGACCGGGAAAGGCAGTGTGACTAGAGAGGCATGGACTCAGGGCTGAGCCATCAGCTGAGACTGGAGGTAAAGACAGGGACTGGATCCTACAGGAGCAGAGCACACAGTAAAGAGCAGAACAGGAAGACGGTGAAGGGTTTTGAGTAAAGGAAGAGATAATTTGATTTGCATTGTATACATTTGTTGCAGTGCTGTGTGGAGGATGGACTGCGGGGGGCAGGGGAGATAGAGGCTGAGATACTGGGGAGCAGCCCCTGCAGCACAGCAATGATGGAAGCTTGATTAGGCGGCAATGGAAGGGGCCAAAAATGGTCAGATTCTGAACATAATTTTCAAAGTAGATTTGACAGGTTGGTTGTGGAACGTGACAGAATGAGGGAAATCAAAGAAGATTTCTAGTTTTTCACCCCTCAGGAGCAGGTACTAGTGGGGAAGGATGCCAAAACAGAATCAAATATTGAATTTGGTTTGCCTGTAAGATACTGAAGTAAAATGTTGAATTAGCATCCGGATATATCAGTCAGGGGACAGGTCCATGCTACAAATCTAATTTGGAGCATATAGATGTGATTTACATCCATGAAATAAACGACACTCATCTGGAGCTGTGCTTTCCAATATGGTAGCTACCAGTAAACATATGTGCCTATCGAGCACTTGAAACATGGCTAGCAGGACCATGGAACTGAGTTTTATTTAATGTTAATTTAATTTTAAATATAAAAATGGACACATGATTCAGTTATCGGAAAACTTCAAGTGTGCTTGGAAAAACATAGGTATAGTTTTCAATTGTAAATGTTGTCAAATCAGGCATTTCCTATGAAAATGTAGCATCTGAAGGAATATGTACGTAAGTGTAAAATATGTACCATATTTCAAAGTCTTGGTGCCCCAAAGGTAAAATAACTCATTAATAGTTTTTTTTAAATATTTAAAAAAAATTTTTTTAATGTTTATTTATTTTTGAGACAGAGAGAGAGCATGAACGGGAGGTCAGAGAGAGAGGGAGACACAGAATCTGAAACAGGCTCCAGGCTCTGAGCTGTCAGCACAGAGCCCAATGCGGGGCTCGAACCCACAAACTGCAAGATCGTGACCTGAGCTGAAGTTGGACACTTAGCCGACTGAGCCACCCAGGTGCCCCTCATTAATAGTTTTAATATTAGTTACGTGTTGAAATGATAACCCTTTAGATATACTGATGTGAGTGTGCCATGAAAATTAATTTCACCTGTTTCTCTTTGTTTTTTTTTCAAAACGTGGCTACTAGAAAGCCGAACAATATATACATGGCTTGCATTATAATTCTATTGGATAGTGCTTAGCTAGTAAAAAAGAAATGTCTGAAGACTGAACCCTGGGGGTACTCTATTATATAGAGATTTGGGGGAGAGGGGTCATCCTATGAAGAAGCCTCAAAAAAAAAGCAGCCTCATAGGGAGACCAACCAGGAGAGTGAGGTGTTCTAGAAATGTGTTAAGAACAAGAAAGCAAGCAATTGTGTTGGAGGCTGCTGAGAGATTAGGTATAATGTAGACTGAGAAATGGTCACTGGATTTAGCAACATGGAGATTGTTAGTGAACTTGATGGTTTCTGTGTGTGTGTATGTGTGTGTACAGGTGTCACAAAAAGCTGATTGAGGTGTATTGTAAAAAAATCAATCATGGGGGCATGTGGGTGCCTCAGTCAGTTAAGCCTCCAACTTCGACTCAGGTCTATAATCTCACAGTTAATGGGTTGGAGCCCCCCATTGGGCTCTGCACTGTCACCTGCTTCAGATCCTCTGTCTTCCTCTCTGCCACTCCCTTGCTCATGTACTCCCTCAAAAATAAACATTAAAAAAATCAATTATATTGAGGAAGAATGAAATCATGCCATTTGCAGCAACGTGGATGGAACTGGAAGGTATTATGCCGAGTGAAATAAGTCAGTCAGAGAAGGACAGATATCATATGTTTTCACTCATGTGGATCTTGAGAAACTTAACAGAAGACCATGGGAAGGAGAAAAAAATAGTTACAAATAGAGAGGGAAGGAGGCAAACCATAAGAGATTCTCAAATACAGAGAACAGGGGGGTGGGGGAGAGGGGAAAATGGGTGATGACCATAGAGGAGGGCACTTGTTGGGATGAGCACCGGGTGTTGTATGTAAGCAATGAACCACAGGAATCTATCCCCAAAACCAAGAGCGCACTTTACACACTGTATGTTAGCCAATTTGACAATAAATTATATTTAACAAAATCAGTTATAGACTACTTCTTAAAGAAATTTTGCCTCAGGGTGCCTGGGTGGCTCAATCAGTTGAGCATCTGACTCCTGATTGTGGCTCAGGTCATGATCTCAGGGTTCGTGAGATCAAGCCCTGCATCAAGCCCATCGAGCCCTATACTGACAGTGTGAAGGCTGCTTGGGATTTTCTCTCTCCCTTTCTCTCGGACCCTCCCCCATGCTCTCTCTCTCTCAAAATAAATAAATAAGTGATTTAATATAAAAAAAGAAATTTTGCCTCTCAGGGGAGCAGAATAATGGAGGTGTTGAGGAATAGGGGTTTAAAGGAAGGCTTTTTTTTAATCTAATGAGAAACAGATAATTATAATAGCTACTAGTTTTTTTATTCTTTATTGAGTTTTGACCTAAATAAATCATCTTACAAATATCTATTAGCTAGGAAGATGGTTCTAATTTATTTAATCTAAGTTGAGGAATGTTAAAAATTTCCAATAAATACATGTGTCTTGTTTGGCCCACGAAATCATTGTAAACAAAGAGGTCTAGAATGACCAAATCTCTTTCTAGGATTCTAAAATGACTAACAGAACGCATTGCATACAGTTCCCTAAAATATGAAACTGTAACATCATCTTTGCTGCAGTAGAAGTATATGGAATTCTAGACCTTCAGAATAGAACACAGGTCCCAGACTTGTATTAAATTTTGGTCATCATGTCTTATTTTAATTTCCATCCTAGTACTTGGTGCAGATTTTGGTACATAATTAGCATTTAGTGTAATGGAATGAACGAATGAGGATGATCTCAGCATCCTGAAATACTAAAGGGTCTAGCAATACCCGAGAATTCACCAACAGATGGCACCATTCAATTCTTAATTCGAGGGCTGGATAGGGGGGAATGGAATCCCCGGGAATAGATCTTGCTGCTTCAAATTACATAATTGAATTATTAAACACATTCATGTATATTTACTTACTACAAATGTCTGTGTTCCTACTCTAAATTGACTCTTTCTTTAGCTCAGATCTTGAAAGATAAGGAAGTGAGATTGATTTGTAGATAAGAGAAAATCTCCATAGGTTATCATTATTAAAATATTTGTGAACACTAAGAAGTCAAGTTGCTAATTTGCTCCCCCAAAAAGATTAATATCCTTGGAAGGCAGTAAAACCAAGGATGTTTTGCATACATCTGGAGCACTGGCGAAACACTCCAGAGAGCAGATGTTGCCTTTTGCGGTTCTACTGTGTTCAGCCCAAAAGTGACAAGGACTAAACACACCCCGTGCTTTAAAAATGTAAAACGAAACAAACAAAACCCTGTCCCATATGGTCTGCACATCCAAAGTGTAAAATTTTCAAGTGCCATATGTGAACAGTGCTCCCACCATGACCCCCAATTACTTTTATTTTCTGCAGAGTTGGTTGTAATTTTCATAACTTCCTACATTCATGGTTTCACTTGCAGGCCCGAGAAGAGACCAGTTGTGCTCTAAGACAAGTGTTGTGAGGACGCAGGCCTGGCAGCTCCGGGGAGTGCGGAGCCCTGGTCACACGCAAGACAGATGGGATGACAGCAGCAGCAGCACAACCTCTCAGTTCCATTTACCTAAAATCTGAGAACAGTGGCTACTGCCACGATGATATTTTTAGACTCATCAAGAAGCCTCTATCTCAGAGGTGGATACATCCCTGCAGAGAAATGTGACTGACCAAAGGTAAGGAAATGGGTACCTTCAAACTGACGGGATCCTGCTATAGTAGAGCAAGACCCCGATGCCCACAGTGCCCAGCGGCCTCTGGCTCTCTAAGGAGGGAACTCTGGAGTCTGGTGGCTAAGGTTCAGGAGGAGTCACTCGGGGCTAACCTGGGCTTCCCCAGAAGATCAGTAAGATCCACCCAGGTTCTGATATTTTTGGTATGGCCAATACCTTGCCAGGAGGGTTATCACGGCGTTTCTTGAGAATAACACCACTCTGAATTTAAAAATGTATGTGAATTGGGGCCTGGGTGGTTCACTCGGTTGAGCATCTGACTCTTGATTTCAGCCCAGGTCATGATCCCAGGATTGTGGGATCGAGCCATGTGTCAGGCTCTGTGCTGAGCGTGGAGCCTGCTTGAGAGTGTCTTTCTGTCCCTCTACCTCCCTCATTTGCACGTGTGCACGCTATCTCTCAAAACAATAAAAGTATGTGCATAAATTCCTCAGTATTTATTTATTTATTTATTTTTTTACGTTTATTTATTTTTGACACAGAGAGAGACAGAGCATGAACCGGGGAGGGTCAGAGAGAGGGAGATACAGAACTGAAACAGGCTCCAGGCTCTGAGCTGTCAGCACAGAGCCCGACGCGGGGCTCAAACTCACGGACCGCGAGATCGTGACCTGAGCCGAAGTTGGCCGCTTAACCAACTGAGCCACCCAGGCGCCCCGAATTCCTCAGTATTTAAATGACACACACAATTATTTTCTCTGTGTTTTTTTTTTCCCACCAGAGCACTCCTCAATTGCTTTTGTGGGTTTCTTTCATCCTTTTTTTTCTTGTTTATTTATTTTTTATAATTTTTTAACGTTTTATTTATTTTTGAGAGACAGAAAGAGTGTGAGTGGGGGAGGGACAGAGAGAGAGAGGAAGACACAGAATCCAAACCGGGTTCCAGGCTCTGAGCTGTCAGCACAGAGTCAGACCCCACGAACCGTGAGACCATGAGGGGAACCAAAGTCAGACGCTTAATCGACTGAGCCATCCAGATGCTCCTAAGTTTATTTATTTTGAGAGACAAAGAGAGCACGCATACCAGCAGGGGAGCGGCAGAGAGAGAGAGGGACTCCCAAGTGGGCTCCATGCTGTCAGTGCAGAGCCTGATGCAGGACTCCATCCCACAAACCGAGAGATCGTGACTTGAGCCGAGATCAAGAGTCTGAGGCTCAACAGACCTCTTCCAGCTCCTGGCTCCTCCCTCCACCTTCTGAACCTCTCTACTTGAATGTCCCTTTAGTATCTCAAACACAATATGTGGGGGAAGAGAACACCTCATTATTCTCTTCCCAAACCTGCTGCCCTCTGTATTCACCGTGTGTGCATGTGAAAGTCTTTTGGCATAATATTTGATACTTAAAAAAAACCCACATGACTTATGTAAGTTATGAAGCATAATTATAAAACAGATATTCATGAAACCTTCTTTTAACTTAGGAATTAGCACTAAACCAATATTTTTGCATCTGTGTAGAATTTTATTGTCTCAACCTTCTGATGCCTTCTCACAGTGTGTTAATTTCCCATTGCTGCTTTAACAAATTGGCACAAGTTCAGTAGCTTAAAACAACATAAATTTATTACCTTACAGCTGGGGAGATCAGAAGTATAAAATGGGTTAGCAGGGCTGCATTCCTTCTCGGGGCTCCAGGGAGAAAGCTGTTTCCTTGCCTTTTCCAGCTTTTAGAGGCTGCCTGCCTTCCTTGGCTCATTGCTTCTTCCTCCATCTTCAAAGCCAGCTGGGTAACATCTTCAAATCTCTCTGTCTCTATCTGACCTCCGCGTCCATCATAATATCTCTTCTTTGACAATCTTGCCTCTCTCTTTAAGGACCCCTGTGATTATAGTGGATCCACCATATAATCCAGGATAATCTTCTCATCTCAAGATCTTTAATTTAATTGCATCTTTTGTCATGCAAGATTTCATATTCACAGCTTCTGGGGATTAGGACATGACATCTTTGGCGGGGGGCATTATCTTGCCTCTTGCATGTGGGTAACCACTCTCCTTATTGTGTTATTTCTTTAAGATTGTATTACCAAATATGTATGTATCCCTAAAATTTTTTAATTAAATTTTGTTTGTTTTTGAAGTTCAGAAAAAGTATACATAGTCTTCAGTCTTTTAACTTAGTGTTATGACTCTAAGACCCACCCATGTTACATGTAGTTCATTTATTTATTTTTACTTTATAATGAATTTTGTTAACATACCTAAACTTATTAATCTATTCTACAGTTGATGCATCTAGTGCTGCTATGAACCATCTTGTCTGCTGGGGCAAGAATGTGCATGGGTTTAGGGGCGCCTGGGTGGCTCAGTCGGTTAAGCGGCCGACTTCGGCTCAGGTCATGATCTTGCGGTGCGTGAGTTCAAGCCCCGTGTCGGGCTCTGTGCAGACAGCTCAGAGCCTGGAGCCTGTTTCAGATTCTGTGTCTCCCTCTCTCTGACCCTCCCCCGTTCATGCTCTGTCTCTCTCTGTCTCAAAAATAAATAAACATTAAAGAATGTGCATGGGTTTCTCGAATGTCTTATCTAGGAGTGGAATTTCTGGTTTATAGAGTACATCTTAGGGTATGTTAAAAATAGCTGCTTTTTGAAAATTTACACTTCCACTGTGTATCATTGCTACCATCTCTCCATATCTTTGTTATGCAGGCAATGCGGTGGGTATGAAAGGAAATTCCATTGTGGTTTTAATTAGAATTTTTCTAATTACTTGTAAGAGTGAATAGCATTTCATATGCTTTTGGCCAATTATGAACTCTCTTCAGAGAAGTAATCCTTCATGGAAGGTGCCAATTTTTCCAGTTGTAGGACTTCTTTATATATTCTGTAGATTTATCCCCCATTTGAGAATTGTATTTCCAATAAATTCTGCCAGGCTGTAGCATGTCTTTTCTCCCTTTCCTTCTTTATGGTGTCTGTGGTAACACAAAGTATGAGTCGCTCAAATCAGACTCACAGGAGTGAGAGGTCTCACCCAGTGTTAAGCTTTTTTTTTTTTAAGCTTTATTAATAATTTAAAGAATACAGTTAATTTTGCAATAAGTGAAGCAAGGGGAGGTCTGGGACCATTCATATCATTTCTTTAGATCCTTTCTAAGCAATGTATGAGATTCACATCACTTTAACAGAAAGAAGCCATTTTGAAAAGAAAATGTGCTTATCTATGCACCATTAATCCATAGATCTCAAGTTTGTTTGCCATGATCAATTCTGGACAATCAGATATATCCTGCTAAAAGCATTCCATGGATAAAGACATTTCCATCCACAAATTCCATTAATTCTCATTTGCCAAGGCATCTATCATTAGTATGTTTACAAAGAGATTAGGCTGTGTTCTTTCTTTCCTGGCATCATTGTTCCTCATTCCCCACCTGGAGAGAGTGAATTACAGACCTGCTGCTTACCCATTCATTTCCCAGTGTCTTTGATTCATGTGTCTGGTGTGAAGTAAAAATTCAAAGCATTTTTTATGAGGATAACCAGTAACAGTCCCAATAACATTTATTGAATTTCATGATTTTTTTTTTCCATAGACTGTAATCTATATGATACTCAAGTCTGGAATATGTGATAATTGGAGACTTAATTTGTGAATTAGTATGTGGTCAAGATTTGAAATATTCTATATGTGTTGGGGAACATTGTGCATTATGTCCTATCTCTATCGATAGGATTCTAGAACTGCCCAATAAATCAAGTTGGTTAACTGCAGTTTTCAAATTTTTACTTTGCAAATTTTCACAAAGATTTCTTGTGTTCTTGACTTATGAACAATTGTGGTAGAGGTGTTGAAATCTCCCAATATCTTATCTGACAATATTCTTCTGTGGTTCTGTTGATTTTTCTCTATGTATGTGAAGGTTTCATTTGGGTGTGCACAAATTTAAAATCATTCTGTATCCCTGGTGAACTTATAATGTTGTGACCATCCCATTTCCTAATAAGGATTTTGTCTCTAAGTTTTTCTCGTCTCATGGTAAAGTAACTATACCAGCTTTTCAAAGTTGTATTTGCCTTGTTTTTTTTTAGATCTTTTTACTTTCAACATTTCTAAGTCCTTATGTTTTAAGTGTGTCTTTTGTAAAGAGCCTATTATTATTTTTTTGTCTTCCAGTAAAAAAAAAATCTTTTGTTATTTTAGTCAGGGTATATTTATTGTGATTACTGACATATGTGAACTTGTTTATATCATTAGCTTTTTTCTCCTTTTCTTTTAAAAGTTGATGACATCTTGTTTTTATGTTATTTCTTATTTCGTTTTTTCCCACCTACTGGCTTGAAAGTATGGATGTTTCTATTCTTTAGTCAGTATATTTGAAATATTATTATTTGTATTTAACAAGTATGACTAAGTAGAGGTTAAGTTAGTGTCTTAGCCTTTCTTCTGAAGAATAAAATTACTTTAGGACATTTTAATTTCAGTCACTCAATTTTTCTTTTTCTGGTGATGTCTGTTTTTTCCTTATTCTTGAAATATAGTTTTGTTGGCTATACAACTTTAGATTAATGGTAATTTTTCTCAGTATCTTTGAGATTTATTTTACTGTCTTTTGGCTTCCGACATTGACATTGAGAAGTTGGCTGTGAGTCTAATTGTCTTTTTTTCTTTTTATAGGTAATTTGCCTTTCGTCACTGCCTGCTTTTAAGCTCTTCTCTTTTTCATTGGTGTTCTGCAGTACCATTATTATGTGTGTAGGTGTGGATTTCTCTCTTTTTTTTTTAAGTTTATTTATTTATTTTTGAGAGAGAGAATGAGAGAGAGCAGGGGAGGGGCAGAGAGAGGGAGACAGAATCCCAAGCAGGCTTCACACTGTTGGTGCAGAGCCTGATGTGGGACTGGAACTCATGAACCGTGAGATCATGACTTGAGCCAAGATCAAGAGTGGGATGCTTAAATGACTGAGCCACCCAGGCACCCTGGTATGGATTTCTTTTTATTTATTTTACTTGGTACATGTTTTGCTTCTTGTATATGTGGACTTATATCTTTCATTGTGTTCCTGGAAAACTTTCAGCCTTTATATCTTTAAATATTGCTTCTCCTTCATTATTGCTACCATTTCATCTGGAACTCAAAATAGGGTATGTAAGACCTCTTGGTATATCATTAATATCTCTTAATCCTTTGTCCATATTCATAGCTCTCTGTGCTTCATTCTAAAAATGTTTTTTTATCTTTTTTTGAGAGAGAAGGTGCAAGTGAGTGAGTGGTAGAGAGAGAGAGAGGGAGAGAGAGAGAGAGAGAGAGAGAGAAGCAGGGCTCACCCAAAGCAGGGTTTGCATTCATCCCAAGTGAGGCTAGAGCTCACCTGAATCATAGCACAAATTCACCCAATGCAAGACTCAAACTCATGAACTGTGAGATCATGAGACCTAAGCAAAAGTCAGATGCTTAACTGACCGAGACACCCAGGCACCCTTAAAAGTGTTTTAAGATACATCTTCCAGTCTACTAGCTGTGTCTCCCTTCATCTGTGTCTGATCTACTGTTTAACACATCCATTGTATTTTATTTTGTTTTTTTTTATTGTGTTTTATATTATGATAATGTTTATTGTAAAAAAGTTCTATTTAATTATTTCTTAAGTCTACCTGGTAATTTTTAATAGACTCTACTTTAAAAAATTTTTTTAATGTTTATTTTTGAGAGAGAGCACAAGTGGGGGAGGGGAAGAGAGAGAGGGAAACAGAATCCAAAGCAGGCTCCAGGCTCAGATCTGTCACCATAGAGCCTGACGCAGGGCTCGAACCCATGAACCATGTGATCATGACCTGAGCCAAAGTTGGACACTTAACCGACTGAGCCACCCAGGTGCCCTGACTCTACTCTTCTTAATTGCTTATTTTTTTATTCCATCTTCTTTCTTTTGAACCCAACATACAGATTTTAAAAACATTTTTTCTAATAATTCCAAATTCTTAAGTCTTCAGGGGGTTAAATGTGTATTCTGGTTGTGTCTACTGATTCTTATTTATGGCATTTTCCCCTAGTGTTTAACTTTGATTGTAGTTCGTATTTGTTTGAAGGCAGTCTTCTGACAGGATAAGCATTTGCTTTTTCTAGTTACTGGGGGATCTCAAGTCCTGTGTACCTGTGACAACTTTAGTCTCCTTAAAGTTTTTCCAGCCTCACATGAGAATGTCCAGTTCGGCTCACTTGCCTTGAACTAGCCTAGACAGGACCGGAGGCATATTTTGACTCTGCTCCAAAGGCCAGTCATTTCCAACCCATAACATTTAGGGTGAGTTGAATATCACACAAGTGTGAGTGAAAGAAATCTCCAAAGTTGATTTTAATTTATTATATAACCAAACTACTACTGAAAAAAAAAACCTGTTTTTAATTGCTGAAAGAAATGTCCAAGGATGAAAAGTTTAATTCAGTTGTGATCCATGGAATCTGAGCTTTTTAATAAAAAAA